>NC_088212.1:15729136-15729540 GCF_036934945.1 Oncorhynchus masou masou
AAACATCCCTAAGCACACAACCATTCTTTCAAAATGTACATTTATTGTCAAATATAATGAGAACATTGGTGTAATCACTAAAACAAAATGTTCACTCAGGTTTTCCAAAAAAGCACCTGGAAGCACCTGGATGATCATCAAGAATCTTTGAAGATTGTTATATGGACAGAGGAGTCAAAAGTCTAACTTTTGGATGACATGTGTCCCATTATGCCTAAGGAAACCAAACACTCTATTCAACAGTAATAACCTTATACCAATGGTCAAGCATGGTGGTGATGGTTTGGGGATGCTTTGCTGCCTCAGGACCTGCACTACTTGCCTTAATAGAAGGAACCATGAGTTCTGTTCTGTAATAGAAGGAACCATAAATTCTGCTCTGTAACAGAGAATTCTATAGGAGA
>NC_088212.1:15729640-15742293 GCF_036934945.1 Oncorhynchus masou masou
AACTGAAAAATTGGGCGTGCAAAATTATTCAGCCCCTTAAGTTAATACTTTGTAGCGCCACCTTTTGCTGCGATTACAGCTGTAAGTCGCTTGGGGTATGTCTCTATCAGTTTTGCACATCGAGAGACTGAAATTGTTTCCCATTCCTCCTTGCAAAACAGCTCGAGCTCAGTGAGGTTGGATGGAGAGCATTTATGAACAGCAGTTTTCAGTTCTTTCCACAGATTCTCGATTGGATTCAGGTCTGGACTTTGACTTGGCCATTCTAACACCTGGATATGTTTATTTTTGAACCATTCCATTGTAGATTTTGCTTTATGTTTTGGATCATTGTCTTGTTGGAAGACAAATCTCCGTCCCAGTCTCAGGTCTTTTGCAGACTCCATCAGGTTTTCTTCCAGAATGGTCCTGTATTTGGCTCCATCCATCTTCCCATCAATTTTAACCATCTTCCCTGTCCCTGCTGAAGAAAAGCAGGCCCAAGCCATGATGCTGCCACCACCATGTTTGACAGTGGGGATGGTGTGTTCATTGTGATGAGCTGTGTTGCTTTTATGCCGAACATAATGGACATCAATCCTGACAAACTCCCTAGTCCTTGACGATGACAAGCATACCCATAACATGATGCGGCACCACCATGCGTGAAAATGTGAAGAATAGTACTCAGTTATGTGTTGTGTTGGATTGGCCCCAAACATAGTGCTTTGTATTCAGAACATGAAGTTAATTTCTTTGCCACATTTTTTGCAGTTTTACTTTAGTGCCTTATTGCAGATACACACACACACACACACACACACACACACACACACACACACACACACACACACACACACACACACACACACACAGCAACAGGGAGTGAGACAACTGACAGACAGACAGACAGACAGACAGACTGCTAATCTGGTCTTTAGAGTGTGATCAAATCAAATCAAATTTTATTCGTCACATACGCATATTTAGCAAGATGTTATTACGGGTGTGAAATGCTTCTGTTCCTAGCTCCAATAGTGTAGTAGTATAATAATTAACACAGCAGTATCTAACAAGGATGTATTAACACGTGAGCTAATGGAAACTGTTTAAATGCTAATAATTTCAGTAGTGTAACCCACACCCCCCACCCTAATACCCCTGTGGGATGAGAAGGATCTGTAGTGTCCGTAGCCAATGACTCGCCACCCTACATTACACTTCGGTGAGTGATGAGCACCTCCTGGCAACATGGACACCCGTGTGCTCAGGGCCTTCCTCTCCCCTCCGCCACGTCTCACTGCCCATCTCTCTGCCCTCTCTCTCTCGCTCTCTTTCCTGTCTCTCACTGTCACCCTCAACTCTCACATGTTCTTCAGGCAAAACATGCTCTCAGTCTGTCAGGTGGTGTGTTGCCTGTTTTTTTTTCTATTGTGTATATATACATGAAAGAGAAAGACAGTTTGATAGAGAAACAGAAAGATGCATTTCATGCATCCTGAAAGTCAAAAATACAATACATGGCCAAAAGTACGTTTTGAACTTCTCATTCCAAAATCATGGCCATAAATTTGGAGTAGGTCCCCCCATTGCTGCTATAACAGTCACCACTTTTCTGGGAAGGCTTTCCACTACATGTCGGTACATTGCTGCAGGGACTTGCTTCCGTTCAACCACAAGAGCATTTGTGAGGTTGGGCGATTTTTTTTATTTTTTATTTATTAATTCAGTTAAGAACAAATTCTTATTTTCAATTACGGCCTAGGAACAGTGGGTTAACTGCCTGTTCAGGGGCAGAACGACAGATGTGTAACTTGTCAGCTCGGGGGTTTGAACTTGCAACCTTCTGGTTACTAGTCCAACGCTCTAACCACTAGGCTACCCTGGCTCGCAGATGGCGTTCCAATTCATCACAAAGGTGTCCGATGGGGTTGTGGTCAGGGCTCTGTGCAGGCCAGTCAAGTTCTTCCACACCGATCTCAACAAACCATTTCTGTATGGACCCTGAATAGGGCATTGTCATGCTGAAACAGGAAAGGGGTCTTCCCAAAATTGTTGCCACACAGTTGGAAGCACAGAATTGTCTAGAATGTCAATGTATGCTGTAGCGTTAAGATTTCCTTTCACTGGAAGTAAGGGGCCTGAACCATGAAAAAGAGTCCCAGACCATTATTCCTCCTCCACAAAATGTTACAGTTGGCACTATGCATTGGGGCAAGTAGCGTTCTCCTGGCATCCACCAAACCCAGATTCGTCCATCGGACTGCCAGATTACTCCAAAGAATGCGTTTCCACTGCTCAGAGTCCAATGGCGGCGAGCTTTACCACACTCCAGCCGATGCTTGGCATTGAGCATGGTGATCTTAGAATTGTGTGCAGCCGCTCGGCCATGGAAACCCATTTCATGAAGCTCCCGACGAACAGTTCTTGTGCTGAAGTTGCTTCCAGAGGCAGTTTGGAACTCGATGGTTAGTGTTGCAACAGAAGAAATTGCCAAAATTAGTGGATTCGGCTATGTAGTGTACCTTCTGTACCTTCTCCATTCCGTCTCCTGTGTTAGATGGCTGTCTAGTCTCCTCTGAAATTGGTGGAGTCCTGTAAGTTTGCATGTAGTTTGTCTTTGAGGGGAGACAGAGGAATCCACAGACTGAAGTAGACCCACTGCCAGCCAACATACAGGCCCCAGAAACTAGGAGGAAGAGCAGCAACTAGCAAGGTTGGTAGGGAGGGAGTAAGGGAGGGGAGGAAAAAGAGGTAGGGAGGTAGGGATGAAGAGAGGGAAAAAGCTATAAGGCAGTGGGGGAGGAAGCCAGGGAGACAGAGAGGGAGATAAGTAGGGAGAGACAGGGGAGATAGGAAGGAACATGCAGGCTAGGAGGGAGAGAGGAAGCAGGGAGACTGAGAGTCAGGCAGGAGACAGAGGTATGAAGCAGGCAGGGGAGGCAGAGTGGCTGGCAGGCAGGCAGGCAGGCACTAAAGTCTCCCTGAAGAAGAGCTGGGTGTCTTCCCATGGGCCTGTATCAGCCCTGCTCTGTTGGCAGCCCTGTGGGCTACACTATCTCCCAGGAAAGCACTCTGATAGCATTTACCATTCAGAGACGGAATCTGTTCTCTCCCTTCATCTCTTTCCTTCTCCTTCACCCCACCCACCACCCATCTCTCTCTCTCTCTCTCTCTCTCTCTCTCTCTCACTCTCTCTCTCATCATCACTCTTTGCTGTTTTTCAAATGCTGTCTTCCTGCTTTGTTTTTCACTCCTTGATGATCTCTTATTTTGTTCTTGTCTATGTTTGATTACTACCCCAGGCTTTCATTTGGTCTGTCTGTTTGTTGGTTCTGTCTTGGCACTGTGCCTCGCTAAATTATCCAACTCTGGAGGGATCTGTGTGCCTTGGTGGGCGGTGGCACGCAATGGAGGTGTGTGTGGGGGGGGGCGGGGAGTGCCAGCTTGATTGTGGCACAGTATGTCCTGTGGCAGTATATCTAGTTTCACCTACCTACCTCAGAGACCTGCTCCAGATGGGTGGGCAGAGAAGAGATAGTGGTGGTGCCTTTTGGCAGCTGTGCCACCTGCGCCAGTCAACCAGAGTGTAGGCCTAGTCTTGTTCCCAGTTGTACGCCTGGCTAGACTTGGGAGACCTTCTGCTGTTTGGGAGATCGGAGAGTCGTCACACCTGCAGCAACTATTTAAAAATATTACACCAATGACATATTTGCAATAAATTGTTGTATTGTAAATGTTTGACCAACATGCCTCAGTCTGTTTGTACTTGTATTAGTCTATAACACACAAGCCACCTTGACACTTGTCTTCTATTGTGTGGGCCCTCTGAAAGGTTTCATTACGCTGCTGTGAGTTGGAGTAGGTCCTCTGAAAGGGTTTCGTAACGCTGCTGTGAGTTGAGTTTCTGAAAGGGTTTCATTACGCTGCTGTGAGTTGGAGTAGGTCCTCTGAAAGGGTTTTCATAACGCTGCTGTGAGTTGGAGTAGGTCCTCTGAAAGGGTTTCATAAAGCTGCTGTGAGTTGGAGTAGGTCCTCTGAAAGGGTTTCATAACGCTGCTGTGAGTTGGAGTAGGTCCTCTGAAAGGGTTTCATAACGCTGCTGTGAGTTGGAGTAGGCCCTCTGAAAGGGTTTCATTACGCTGCTGTGAGTTGGAGTAGGTCCTCTGAAAGGGTTTAGTAACGCTGCTGTGAGTTGGAGTAGGTCCTCTGAAAGGGTTTCATTACGCTGCTGTGAGTTGGAGTAGGTCCTCTGAAAGGGTTTCATTACGCTGCTGTGAGTTGGAGTAGGTCCTCTGAAAGGGTTTTGCTGTGAGTTTGGAGTAGGTCCTCTGAAGGTTTCATAACGCTGCTGAGTTGGAGTATGTCCTCTGTCCTCAACGCTCTGTGAGTTGGAGTAGGTCCTCTGAAAGGGTTTCATTACGCTGCTGTGAGTTGGAGTAGGTCCTCTGAAAGGGTTTCATTACGCTGCTGTGAGTTGGAGTAGGTCCTCTGAAAGGGTTTCATAACGCTGCTGTGAGTTGGAGTAGGTCCTCTGAAAGCTGTTTCCTCTGAAAGGGTTTCATAACGCTGCTGTGAGTTGGAGTAGGTCCTCTGAAAGGGTTTCATTACGCTGCTGTGAGGTTAGATGGAGTCCTCTGAAAGGGTTTCATAACGAGTTGGAGTAGGTCCTCTGAAAGGGTTTCATTACGCTGCTGTGAGTTGGGTATGTCCTCTGAAAGGGTTTCATAAAGCTGCTGTGAGTTGAGTATGTCCTCTGAAAGGGTTTCCAGCTCTGAAAGGTCCTCTGAAAGGGTTTCATAACGCTGCTGTGAGTTGGAGTAGGTCCTCTGAAAGGGAAAAGCTGGTTTGGAGTAGGTCCTCTGAAAGAGGTTTCATTACGCTGCTGTGAGTTGGAGTAGGAAAGTAGGTGCTGTGAGTTGGAGTAGGTCTCTGAAAGGGTTTCATTACGCTGCTGTGAGTTGGAGTATGTCCTCTGAAAGGGTTTCATAAAGCTGCTGTGAGTTGGAGTAGGTTTGAAAGGTTTCATTACGCTGCTGTGAGTTGGAGTATGTCCTCTGTTTCCTCTGTGAGTTGGAGTATGTCCTCTGAAAGGGTTTCATTACGCTGCTGTGAGTTGGAGTAGGTCCTCTGAAAGGGTTTCAAACGCTGCTGTGAGTTGGAGTAGGTCCTCTGAAAGGGTTTCATAAAGCTGCTGTGAGTTGGAGTAGGTCACTCTGAAAGGGTTTCATTACGGAGTAGGTCCTCTGAAAGGGTTTCATAACGCTGCTGTGAGTTGGAGTAGGTCCTCTGAAAGGGTTTCATTACGCTGCTGTGAGTTGGAGTATGTCCTCTGAAAGGGTTTCATAAAGCTGCTGTGAGTTGGAGTAGGTCCTCTGAAAGGGTTTCATTACGCTGCTGTGAGTTGGAGTATGTCCTCTGAAAGGGTTTCATTACACTGCTGTGAGTTGGAGTATGTCCTCTGAAAGGGTTTCATTACGCTGCTGTGAGTTGGAGTAGGTCCTCTGAAAGGGTTTCATAACGCTGCTGTGAATAGGTCCTCTGCTGTGCTGTGAGTTGGAGTAGGTCCTCTGAAAGGTTTCATTACGCTGCTGTGAGTTGGAGTAGGTCCTCTGAAAGGGTTTCATGCGCTGCTGTGAGTTGGAGTAGGTCCTCTGAAAGGGTTTCATTACGCTGCTGTGAGTTGGAGTAGGTCCTCTGAAGGGTTTCATAACTGCTGTGAGTTGGAGTAGGTCCTCTGAAGGGTTTCATAACGCTGCTGTGAGTTGGAGTAGGTCCTCTGAAAGGGTTTCTGTGCTGTGAGTTGGAGTAGGTCCTCTGAAAGGGTTTCATTACGCTGCTGAGTTGGAGTAGGTCCTCTGAAAGGGTTTCATTACGCTGCTGTGAGTTGGAGTAGGTCCTCTGAAAGGGTTTCATAACGCTGCTGTGAGTTGGAGTAGGTCCTCTGAAAGGGTTTCATAAAGCTGCTGTGAGTTGGGTAGGTCCTCTGAAAGGGTTTCCTTAACGAGTTGGAGTAGGTCCTCTGAAAGGGTTTCATTACGCTGCTGTGAGTTGGAGTAGGTCCTCTGAAAGGGTTTCAGTGACTGGGACGTGTTAAAGAGTGTTTCTGAACCCTGGGCCGTTTTCCTCAGTCTGGGGGCTCCTGACAGGGCTGCCATGCTGTGTGTGGGTCTGTGATGTGCTTACTAATGAGCAGACAGATGGCACGCACACCAGGCTCCACTGACTGGCTCACTGATGCCAACAGAGGAGAAGAGGCAAGCCTGCAGACATGGTGAAGTGTGTGTGTGTGTGTGTACATGAGTTTGGGGAGGAGGGGAGGGTAGTGTGTGTGTGTGTGTGTTTGGTGGCCTTCATTGTTTGGGTTAGTTTGCGTAGAGACTCTGCTATGGTTCTGGTGTGCATTTAAGTGAGAAAATGGCTTTGGACTAGGACGACAACACACAATATCACACACATGCATCTCACACACACACACACACACACACACACACACACACACACACACACACACACATACATACGCACACACAAACTTATGGACAATTCACAATGTATATCTCTCTTTTTTTAATGTTTTCTCTAAATGTGGATTATACCTAGGCTAAATATACTGAATTAAAAAATAAACTCAACATGTAAATTGTTTCATAAAAAATATTACACCACCCACAAGACCCTAAATTCTTCATCATTCCACTATTGTTCTAAATTCAATCATCCTCTTCCCTCATCATTCAGCTCAATCAAATTCCAATCACCCTCCTCATCATTCAGTTCATTGAAGTCACATGCACCATTATCAGTTTCTATCTGACTTCTATTGCCCATTCATCCGTTGTGGATAGAATAGCATATAATACACATAAAGGGTATTATGTTACCAGTTTTGCTTAGGTGCCAGAGCAATGAAGCTGTGCAAGTGGTCATGTGCTGAAAAAGTGCCATCTGGAAAAAGAGCTGCACCTCCTGAATTTTTTAAAAGTTATTTGACAAAGGTAAGTGTCATAAAAACAGAGAATATAATAAACTCTCAGTGGTGGGGGCACCCACTTGATGAGCGAAATAGAGGGAGCACTGGAGGAGGAAGCCCACGGCATTTGGATAGAGTCCCATCATATTTGTCCAGGAGGGACAAAGTGGGGTGCTGGCTCACTGGGTCAACTCATGGTACAGGATCCTCTGCTTTCCGTTGGCGGCGTTGGAGGACATCATCCATCTCCATCTCAGTTGCGCCAGCTGATGGTCTCTCTGTTCGTCAACCATCTGGGAGATGTCTCAGTTGGCTGCTGCTTCCATTCTGTGAGGTAATATTCTGTAACGGAGGCCGCAGGGAGTCAGGAAGCAGGTGCAGTCGGTGAGTTTAATAGGAGCAGACATGGAGTAAATACAAAAACAGGAGTAGATGATGGGTTGCCAGGACCAGTGGTTAGAACACCAGTGACGTTGAACGCGGGTATGGAAAGCGGGAATTAGATAGAATTGGATGATTTCCTGTCTTGCTAAGCAATCAAAATGTAATGAGTACTTTTGAGTGTCAAGGGACAAAAGTACATTATTTTCTTTAGGAATGTAGTGAAGTAAAAGTAAAAGTTGTAAAAAAATATAAATAGTAAAGTAAAGTACACATACCCCAAAAAACAACTTAAGTCGTACTTTAAAGTATTTTTGCTTAACTTCTTGAAACTCCCCATCCCGGATCCGGGATTGTGACTAAAGCCTCAGGCTCATTAGCATAACGCAACGTTAACGATTTCTGAAAATCGCAAATAAAATTAAAATAATGCGTTTGCTCTCAAAACTAACCTTTTCTTAACAACACTGTCATCTCAGATTTTCAAAATATGCTTTTGAACCATAGAAATTGACTAATTTGTGTAAGAGTATGCAAAAGTTAGCATAGCATTTTGTGTAGCATGTAGCACGCAACATTTTCACAAAAGCCAGATAACCAAATAAATAAAATCATTAACTTTGAAGAGCTTCGGATGTTTTCAATGAGGAGACTCTCAGTTACATAGCAAATGTGCAGTTTTTCAAAAAATATTATTTGTGTAGGACAAATCACTCCACGTTTGTTCACGTTTGGCTATGAAAAAACCCTGTATACAGTTATAGCCTGAAGCTCATTAGCATAATGTAACGTTAACGATTTCTGAAAATCGCAAAATAAAATGAAAATAATGCATCTGCTCTCAAGCTTAGCCTTTTCTTAACAACACTGTCATCTCAGATTTTCAAAATATGCTTTTGAACCATAGAAATGGACTAATTTGTGTAAGAGTATGCAAAACTGGCAATGCATTTTGAATAACATGTAGCACGCAACATTTTCACAAAAACCAGATAACCAAATAAATAAAATCATTTACCTTTGAAGAGCTTCTGATGTTTTCAATGAGGAGACTCTCAGTTACACACCAAATGCGCAGTGTTTCCTGAAAGCTTCTGTGTGTAGGAGAAATCGTTCCGTTTTCTACATTGCGCCTGGCTACTGAAACGAACCGAAATGCAGTCACCTACAACGTGAAACTTTTTTCCGGATTAACCTCATAATATCGACCGAAACATGGCAAACGTTGTTTGGAATCAGTCCTCAAGGTGTTTTTTCACATATCTCTTCATTGACATGCAGTTCGTGGAAGCTTGCTTTACTCTGTGTATTGTTTGGAAAAATACTGGAAGGTGACTTGCGCACCAATTTCGGCGCAGGACACCGAGGCGGACACGTGGTAAATGTGGTCTCTTATGGTCCAATCTTCCAATGATCTGCCTACAAATACGTCACAATGCTGCAGACACCTTGGGGAAACGACAGAAAGGGCAGACTCATTCCTCTTGCGTTCACAGCCATAAGGAGATCATGACAAACAGAGCCTCAAAAAATCCTTGTCATTTCCTGGATGCCATGTCATCTTGGTTTGCCTGAAGCTCACGTTAAGGGCACGCACCAGAGAAGATATTTGTATTTCTGGACACGTCAGAGTGTTTTCTTTCGAACAGTGGCAATTATACATGTAATTGAGCATCTTTTTGTGACAAAATATCTTGTTTAAAAAGGCGAGACGTTTTTCATCAAAAAATGAGTGCGCCCCTAGAGTTCAAAGAGGTTAACTACTTTACACCACTGGGCGAATGTAGTGTTAAGGGGAGTTCCTACAAAGCCATTGACTAGTTCTGTAAATGTGCATAATGACCCTTAGTGAGCTACTGCTCTAGCCTCCGCCATCCCAACCGGGCAAACACACACATCAGCAGAAATGTTTTGGACCCCTGTGCTGGTTGTAATTGGTCGCTGTGGGCTGGTTGTGCATTCACTGTGGCTCTATAACCTCATTAACCCACATAAATGGGGCGGCAGGGTAGCCTAGTGGTTAGAGCATTGGACTAGTAACCGAAAGGTTGCAAGTTCAAATCCCCGAGCTGACAAGGTACACAATCTGTCGTTCTGCCCCTGAACAGGCAGTTAACCCACTGTTCCTAGGCTGTCATTGAAAATAAGAATTTGTTCTTAACTGACTTGCCTTGTTAAATAAAGGTAAATAAATAAATGAAAAGGTTGGCATTTAAACACTGCTCGTTTTAGCATGTTATGCTGCCTTCTCTTGCTTGGTAGTTATTGAAAAGAACAGGAAGGGGAGACGTAAGGAGAGAAGGACGCACAGTGAGGTGCCTGTTAGATGGTGAAGGCAGGTCAATAAGACACAGTGAGGCGACTGTTAGATGGTGAAGTCAGGTCAATAAGACACAGTGAGGTGACTGTTAGATAGTGAAGTCAGGTCAATAAGACACAGTGAGGCGACTGTTAGATAGTGAAGTCAGGTCAATAAGACACTGTGAGGCGACTGTTAGATGGTGAAGTCAGGTCAATAAGACACAGTGAGGCGACTGTTAGATGGTGAAGTCAGGTCAATAAGACACAGTGAGCGACTGTTAGATGGTGAAGTCAGGTCAATAAGACACAGTGAGGCGACTGTTAGATAGTGAAGTCAGGTCAATAAGACACTGTGAGGCGACTGTTAGATGGTGAAGTCAGGTCAATAAGACACTGTGGGGCGACTGTTAGATGGTGAAGTGGGATTGTAAGACACAGTGAGGTGACTGTTAGATAGTGAAGGCAGGTCAATAAGACACAGTGGGCGACTGTTAGATAGTGAAGGCAGGTCAATAAGACACAGTGAGGTGACTGTTAGATAGTGAAGGCAGGTCAATAAGACATAGTGAGGCGACTGTTAGATGGTGAAGTCAGGTCAATAAGACACAGTGAGGTGACTGTTAGATGGTGAAGTCAGGTCAATAAGACACAGTGAGGCGACTGTTAGATGGTGAAGTCAGGTCAATAAGACACAGTGAGGCGACTGTTAGATGGTGAAGTCAGGTCAATAAGACACAGTGAGGCGACTGTTAGATAGTGAAGGCAGGTCAATAAGACACAGTGAGGTGACTGTTAGAAAGTGAAGGCAGGTCAATAAGACACAGTGAGGTGACTGTTAGATAGTGAAGGCAGGTCAATAAGACACAGTGAGATGACTGTTTGAGGCTGAAGGCAGGTCAATAAGGAGGGAAAGGGAGAGAGGATGAGAGGAAGCAGAGGAAGATGCAGAGAAGAAGAAGAGATTGCAGGACAAGAGGAGAAGGAGAGTCAGGACTGGGATGTTTAAGGAATGTGGGACTAAAGTAGGGTTATCGTTGAGTTTTAATGTATGCTGGTCTACAGAGTATAGTGAGTGCTGCTACGCTGGTTCTGAGTGCTTCGCCCTGCTTCCTCTCTTTACATCACACAATCCCACGGGATTAAACAGTCAGTGTATTTTTACCTTAGCTCAATGTGTGTGTGTGTGTGTGTGTGTGTGTGTGTGCATGCGCACCTAGGCATGGCTGCATGCCACTGTGTGTTTGTTTGTGTAGGCAGATGTGATGGTTGCATATCCTCTTTTGTGTGTGCGTGTGTGTGTGTGTGTGTGTGTGAGAGAGAGAGCCAGTCAGCCAGCCAGCCACAGAGATGGGAGTGGACATGTGGGGTATTTGAGAGAACCTCCCTCACAGCTGATTGCCCGTTGCTACGCGGTGTGTGTCTCATATAGGACAGGAAGCCAGTGGTAGCAGCTGTAGTGTGGAGCTGGCTCTGAGTCTGGATGTTAGCACTGTCTCTCTCCTCCCGTGGGACGAAGCCTGACTGTAGGTACACACACACACACACACACACACACACACACACACACACACACACACACACACACACACGCTAATTGTCATTGTTTTATGTGCTACTGTATTAAATTGGAGATTATTCACACACCTGTTCTAGTGGGTTGTTCTAGTGGGCTGTTCTAGTGGGCTGTTCTTGTGGGCTCTTCTAGTGGGCTCTTCTAGTGGGCTCTTACATTTACATTTAAGTCATTTAGCAGACGCTCTTATCCAGAGCGACTCTTCTAGTGGGCTCTTCTAGTGGGCTCTTCTAGTGGGCTGTTCTAGTGGGCTGTTCTAATGGGCTGTTCTAGTTAGTGGTGAGGGAAGCTGTTGGTTTAAATTGGGCATGGAGTCTCGTTTGAACAGCGGATTGTAAAGGGGCCGGGACGATACCAGTATCGCGATGCTCATTAGTGTCGTGTCAAGGAAACAAAATACGAAGCGGTTAACTTATTTGCAGGAAAACCTCCCTAATATTTGGAAACAAACATCATTATGCCTAACTTGCCTAGTTAAACAAAGGTTAAATAAATAAAAATGATGTTGTCATCCAGAATCACATTTATTTATTTTCCAAACTATAGCACACAATATTTTACATCCAGCAGGTTTTTAAAAGACCAAAGAGTTTGGTCTTCTCTGTGTTTTCAATTTTGCCATGGAAAAAACATTGCGATACTGGTATCGTCACAGCCCAAGATTGTAACCCAGTGGATTTCAGAGGTGTTAAAGGAATATACATTTCCTGGATCAGCTAAAAGTCTCTAAGTACGGAGAGTAGCAGAGAAGGACCGTGTGTGTTTGTATACTTTCACAAGCATTAGTATCTACCTTGCTTTTGTCATGCTTTCAGTGCTCAGTGTAAAAGGACTATGTTGGTATTTTTGCACTGTAAACCTGCTCTCCAATGGTAGATAGATGCTGGTGTGTGTGTGTGTGTGTGTGTGTGTGTACCCGTGTTTGTGTTAATAATTGATGTAGCCTGATCGGCGAGTCGTAACCAGTTTCCAATTATGTGGAACCTGGGGAGGGTGCTGAGGCTTGCATGACAGGGGAGTGGAGAGGGAGAGAGGTGGTAGGGAGGGGGAGAGACAGGGGAGTGGAGAGGGAGAGAGGTGGTAGGGAGGGGGAGAGACAGGGGAGTGGAGAGGGAGAGAGGTGGTAGGGAGGGGGAGAGATGGGATGGAGACGGGAGTGGAGAGGGAGAGAGGTGGTAGGGAGGGGGAGAGATGGGAGTGGACAGGGAGAGATAGGTAGGGAGATATGAGAGAGGGGTAGGGAGGGAAAGAGATGGGAGGGAGACAGGGGAGTGGAGAGGGGGTAGGGAGGTGGAGATGGGTAGAGATGGGAGAGGGAGCGAGGGGTAGGGATGTAGAACGAGGTAGCGATGGGTGTGGAGAGGGAGCGAGGGCTAGGGAGAAGTAGGGTGGTAGAGTTGGGAGGGAGAGAGGGGTTGGGAGGTAGAGAGAGGTAGAGATGGGGAG
>NC_088212.1:15742793-15755114 GCF_036934945.1 Oncorhynchus masou masou
CCCCCATCTCTACCTCTCTCTACCTCCCAACCCCTCTCTCCCTCCCAACTCTACCACCCTACTTCTCCCTAGCCCTCGCTCCCTCTCCACATCCATCGCTACCTCGTTCTACATCCCTACCCCTCGCTCCCTCTCCCATCTCTACCCATCTCCACCTCCCTACCCCTCTCCACTCCCCTGTCTCCCTCCCATCTCTTTCCTCCCTACCCCTCTCATCTCTCCCTACCTATCTCTCCCTGTCCACTCCCATCTCTCCCCCTCCCTACCACCTCTCTCCCTCTCCACTCCCGTCTCTCCCCTCCCTACCACCTCATGCCCTGTCCACTCCCATCTCTCCCCCTCCCTACCACCTCTCTCCCTCCCTACCACCTCTCCCTCTCCACTCCCCTGTCTCCCTCCCATCTCTCCCCCTCCCTACCACCTCTCTCCCTCTCCACTCCCCTGTCTCTCCCCCTCCCTACCACCTCTCTCCCTCTCCACTCCCCTGTCATGCAAGCCTCAGCACCCTCCCCAGGTTCCACATAATTGGAAACTGGTTACAACTCGCCGATCAGGCTACATCAATTGTTAACACAAACACGGGTACACACACACACACACACACACACACACACACACACACACCAGCATCTATCTACAATTGGAGAGCAGGTTTACAGTGCAAAAATACCAACATAGTCCTTTTACACTGAGCACTGAAAGCATGACAAAAGCAAGGTAGATACTAATGCTTGTGAAAGTATACAAACACACACGGTCCTTCTCTGCTACTCTCCGTACTTTTAGCTGATCCAGGAAATGTATATTCCTTTAACACCTCTGAAATCCACTGGGTTACAATCTTGGGCTGTGACGATACCAGTATCGCAATGTTTTTTCCAAATTGAAAACACAGAGAAGACCAAACTCTTTGGTCTTTTAAAAACCTGCTGGATGTAAAATATTGTGTGCTATAGTTTGGAAAATAAATAAATGTGATTCTGGATGACAACATCATTTTTATTTATTTAACCTTTGTTTAACTAGGCAAGTTAGGCATAATGATGTTTGTTTCCAACATTAGGGAGGTTTTCCTAAACAAGTTAAATCCGCTTCGTATTTTGTTTCCTTGCCACGACACTAATGAGTATCGCGATACTGGTATCGTCCCGGCCCCTTTACAATCCGCTGTTCAAACGAGACTCCATGCCCAATTTAAACCAACAGCTTCCCTCACCACTAACTAGAACAGCCCATTAGAACAGCCCACTAGAACAGCCCACTAGAAGAGCCCACTAGAAGAGCCCACTAGAAGAGCCCACTAGAACAGCCCACTAGAACAGCCCACTAGAACAGCCCACTAGAAGAGCCCACTAGAACAGCCCACTAGAAGAGCCCACTAGAACAGCCCACTAGAACAACCCACTAGAACAGGTGTGTGAATAATCTCCAATATAATACAGTAGCACATAAAACAATGACCATTAGCGTGTGTGTGTGTGTGTGTGTGTGTGTGTGTGTGTGTGTGTGTGTGTGTGTGTGTGTGTGTGTGTGTGTGTACCTACAGTCAGGCTTCGTCCCACGGAGGAGAGAGACAGTGCTAACATCCAGACTCAGAGCCAGCTCCACACTACAGCTGCTACCACTGGCTTCCTGTCCTATATGAGACACACACCGCGTAGCAACGGGCAATCAGCTGTGAGGGAGGTTCTCTCAAATACCCCACATGTCCACTCCCATCTCTGTGGCTGGCTGGCTGACTGGCTCTCTCTCTCACACACACACACACACACACACACACACACACACACACACACAAAGAGGATATGCAACCATCACATCTGCCTACACAAACAAACACACAGTGGCATGC
This sequence comes from Oncorhynchus masou masou, assembly GCF_036934945.1. NCBI lineage: Eukaryota > Metazoa > Chordata > Actinopteri > Salmoniformes > Salmonidae > Oncorhynchus > Oncorhynchus masou. Next base: position 15,744,646 of record NC_088212.1, read on the forward strand.
AGCCATGCCTAGGTGTGCATGCACACACACACACACACACACACACACACATTGAGCTAAGGTAAAAATACACTGACTGTTTAATCCCGTGGGATTGTGTGATGTAAAGAGAGGAAGCAGGGCGAAGCACTCAGAACCAGCGTAGCAGCACTCACTATACTCTGTAGACCAGCATACATTAAAACTCAACGATAACCCTACTTTGTCCCACATTCCTTAACATCCCAGTCCTGACTCTCCTTCTCCTCTTGTCCTGCACCCTCTTCTTCTTCTCTCACATCTTCCTCTGCTTCCTCTCATCCTCTCTCCCTTTCCCTCCTTATTGACCTGCCTTCAGCCTCAAACAGTCACCTCACTGTGTCTTATTGACCTGCCTTCACCATCTAACAGTCGCCTCACTGTGTCTTATTGACCTGACTTCACCATCTAACAGTCGCCTCACTGTGTCTTATTGACCTGCCTTCACTATCTAACAGTCACCTCACTGTGTCTTATTGACCTGACTTCACCATCTAACAGTCGCCTCACTGTGTCTTATTGACCTGACTTCACCATCTAACAGGCACCTCACTGTGTCTTATTGACCTGACTTCACCATCTAACAGTCGCCTCACTGTGTCTTATTGACCTGACTTCACCATCTAACAGTCGCCTCACTGTGTCTTATTGACCTGACTTCACCATCTAACAGTCGCCTCACTGTGTCTTATTGACCTGACTTCACCATCTAACAGTCACCTCACTGTGTCTTATTGACCTGACTTCACCATCTAACAGTCGCCTCAGTGTCTTATTGACCTGACTTCACCATCTAACAGTCGCCTCACAGTGTCTTATTGACCTGACTTCACTATCTAACAGTCACCTCACTGTGTCTTATTGACCTGACTTCACCATCTAACAGTCGCCTCACTGTGTCTTATTGACCTGACTTCACCATCTAACAGGCACCTCACTGTGCGTCCTTCTCTCCTTACGTCTCCCCTTCCTGTTCTTTTCAATAACTACCAAGCAAGAGAAGGCAGCATAACATGCTAAAACGAGCAGTGTTTAAATGCCAACCTTTTCATTTATTTATTTACCTTTATTTAACAAGGCAAGTCAGTTAAGAACAAATTCTTATTTTCAATGACGGCCTAGGAACAGTGGGTTAACTGCCTGTTCAGGGGCAGAACGACAGATTGTGTACCTTGTCAGCTCGGGGATTTGAACTTGCAACCTTTCGGTTACTAGTCCAATGCTCTAACCACTAGGCTACCCTGCCGCCCCATTTATGTGGGTTAATGAGGTTATAGAGCCACAGTGAATGCACAACCAGCCCACAGCGACCAATTACAACCAGCACAGGGGTCCAAAACATTTCTGCTGATGTGTGTGTTTGCCCGGTTGGGATGGCGGAGGCTAGAGCAGTAGCTCACTAAGGGTCATTATGCACATTTACAGAACTAGTCAATGGCTTTGTAGGAACTCCCCTTAACACTAGATTCGCCCAGTGGTGTAAAGTAGTTAAGCAAAAATACTTTAAAGTACGACTTAAGTTGTTTTTTGGGGTATGTGTACTTTACTTTACTATTTATATTTTTTTTACAACTTTTACTTTTACTTCACTACATTCCTAAAGAAAATAATGTACTTTTGTCCTTTGACACTCAAAAGTACTCATTACATTTTGATTGCTTAGCAAGACAGGAAAATCGTCCAATTCTATCTACTCCCGCTTCCATACTCCGGCGTTCAACGTCACTGGTGTTCTAACCACTGGTCCTGGCAACCCATCATCTACTCCTGTTTTTGTATTTACTCCATGTTCGTTCCTATTAAACTCACCGACTGCACCTGCTTCCTGACTCCCTGCGTCTCCGTTACAGAATATTACCTCACAGAATGGAAGCAGCAGCCAACTGAGACATCTCCCAGATGGTTGACGAACAGAGAGACCTACTTTTCCAACACTTTGTCCCTCCTGGACAAATATGATGGGACTCTATCCAAATGCCGTGGCTTCCTCCTCCAGTGCTCCCTCTATTTCGCTCATCAAGTGGGTGCCCCCACCACTGAGAGTTTATTATATTCTCTGTTTTTATGACACTTACCTTTGTCAAATAACTTTTAAAAAATTCAGGAGGTGCAGCTCTTTTTTCCAGATGGCACTTTTTCAGCACATGACCACTTGCACAGCTTCATTGCTCTGGCACCTAAGCAAAAACTGGTAACATAATACCCTTTATGTGTATTATATGCTATTCTATCCACAACGGATGAATGGGCAATAGAAGTCAGATAGAAACTGATAATGGTGCATGTGACTTCAATGAACTGAATGATGAGGAGGGTGATTGAATTTGATTGAGCTGAATGATGAGGGTGAAGAGGATGATTGAATTTAGAACAATAGTGGAATGATGAAGAATTTAGGGTCTTGTGGGTGGTGTAATATTTTTTTTATGAAACACTTTACATGTTGAGTTTATTTTTTAATTCAGTATATTTAGCCTAGGTATAATCCACATTTAGAGAAAACATTAAAAAAAGAGAGATATACATTGTGAATTGTACATAAGTTTGTGTGTGTGTGTGTGTGTGTGTGTGTGAGATGCATGTGTGTGATATTGTGTGTTGTCGTCCTAGTCCAAAGCCATTTTCTCACTTAAATGCACACCAGAACCATAGCAGAGTCTCTACGCAAACTAACCCAAACAATGAAGGCCACCAAACACACACACACACACACACACTACCCTCCCCTCCTCCCTAAACTCATGTACACACACACACACACACACACACTTCACCATGTCTGCAGGCTTGCCTCTTCTCCTCTGTTGGCATCAGTGAGCCAGTCAGTGGAGCCTGGTGTGCGTGCCATCTGTCTGCTCATTAGTAAGCACATCACAGACCCACACACAGCATGGCAGCCCTGTCAGGAGCCCCCAGACTGAGGAAAACGGCCCAGGGTTCAGAAACACTCTTTAACACGTCCCAGTCACTGAAACCCTTTCAGAGGACCTACTCCAACTCACAGCAGCGTAATGAAACCCTTTCAGAGGACCTACTCCAACTCACAGCAGCGTTATGAAACCCTTTCAGAGGACCTACTCCAACTCACAGCAGCGTTATGAAACCCTTTCAGAGGACCTACTCCAACTCACAGCAGCGTTATGAAACCCTTTCAGAGGACCTACTCCAACTCACAGCAGCGTAATGAAACCCTTTCGGAGGACCTACTCCAACTCACAGCAGCGTAATGAAACCCTTTCAGAGGACCTACTCCAACTCACAGCAGCGTTATGAAACCCTTTCAGAGGACCTACTCCAACTCACAGCAGCGTAATGAAACCCTTTCAGAGGACCTACTCCAACTCACAGCAGCATTATGAAACCCTTTCAGAGGACCTACTCCAACTCACAGCAGCGTTATGAAACCCTTTCAGAGGACCTACTCCAACTCACAGCAGCGTAATGAAACCCTTTCAGAGGACCTACTCCAACTCACAGCAGCGTAATGAAACCCTTTCAGAGGACCTACTCCAACTCACAGCAGCGTAATGAAACCCTTTCAGAGGACCTACTCCAACTCACAGCAGCGTTATGAAACCCTTTCAGAGGACCTACTCCAACTCACAGCAGCGTTATGAAACCCTTTCAGAGGACCTACTCCAACTCACAGCAGCGTAATGAAACCCTTTCGGAGGACCTACTCCAACTCACAGCAGCGTAATGAAACCCTTTCAGAGGACCTACTCCAACTCACAGCAGCGTTATGAAACCCTTTCAGAGGACCTACTCCAACTCACAGCAGCGTTATGAAACCCTTTCAGAGGACCTACTCCAACTCACAGCAGCGTTAGGAAACCCTTTCAGAGGACCTACTCCAACTCACAGCAGCGTAATGAAACCCTTTCAGAGGACCTACTCCAACTCACAGCAGCGTAATGAAACCCTTTCAGAGGACCTACTCCAACTCACAGCAGCGTTATGAAACCCTTTCAGAGGACCTACTCCAACTCACAGCAGCGTTATGAAACCCTTTCAGAGGACCTACTCCAACTCACAGCAGCGTAATGAAACCCTTTCAGAGGACCTACTCCAACTCACAGCAGCGTAATGAAACAGAGGACCTTTCACAGAGGAAACCTTTCAGAGGACCTACTCCAACTCACAGCAGCGTAATGAAACCCTTTCAGAGGACCTACTCCAACTCACAGCAGCAGGTAACTCACAGCAGCGTAATGAAACCCTTTCAGAGGACCTACTCCAACTCACAGCAGCGTTACGAAACCCTTTCAGAGGACCTACTCCAACTCACAGCAGCGTTATGAAACCCTTTCAGAGGGCCTACTCCAACTCACAGCAGCTTTATGAAACCCTTTCAGAGGACCTACTCCAACTCACAGCAGCGTTATGAAACCCTTTCAGAGGACCTACTCCAACTCACAGCAGCTTTATGAAACCCTTTCAGAGGACCTACTCCAACTCACAGCAGCGTTACGAAACCCTTTCAGAGGACCTACTCCAACTCACAGCAGCGTTACGAAACCCTTTCAGAGGACCTACTCCAACTCACAGCAGCGTAATGAAACCCTTTCAGAGGGCCCACACAATAGAAGACAAGTGTCAAGGTGGCTTGTGTGTTATAGACTAATACAAGTACAAACAGACTGAGGCATGTTGGTCAAACATTTACAATACAACAATAATTTATTGCAAATAAGTCATTGGTGTAATATTTTTAAATAGTTGCTGCAGGTGTGACGACTCTCCGATCTCCCAAACAGCAGAAGGTCTCCCAAGTCTAGCCAGGCGTACAACTGGGAACAAGACTAGGCCTAGACTCTGGTTGACTGGCGCAAGTGGCACAGCTGCCAAAAGGCACCACCACTATCTCTTCTCTGCCCACCCATCTGGAGCAGGTCTCTGAGGTAGGTAGGTGAAACTAGATATACTGCCACAGGACATACTGTGCCACAATCAAGCTGGCACTCCCCGCCCCCCCCCCCCCCCCACACACACACCTCTCCATTGTGTGCCACCGCCCACCAAGGCACACAGATCCCTCCAGAGTTGGATAATTTAGCGAGGCACAGTGCCAAGACAGAACCAACAAACAGACAGACCAAATGAAAGCCTGGGGTAGTAATCAAACATAGACAAGAACAAAATAAGAGATCATCAAGGAGTGAAAAACAAAGCAGGGAAGACAGCATTTGAAAAACAGCAAGAGTGATGAGTGATGAGAGAGAGAGAGAGAGAGAGAGAGAGAGAGAGAGAGAGAGAGAGATGGTGGGTGGGTGGGTGGGTGGGTGGGTGGGTGGGTGGGTGGGTGGGTGGGTGGGTGGGAGAAGGAAAGAGATGAAGGGAGAGAACAGATTCCTGTCTCTGAATGGTAAATGCTATCAGAGTGCTTTCCTGGGAGATAGTGTAGCCCACAGGGCTGCCAACAGAGCAGGGCTGATACAGGCCCATGGGAAGACACCCAGCTCTTCTTCAGGGAGACTTTTAGTCTGCCTGCCTGCCTGCCAGCCACTCTGCCTCCCTGCCTGCTTCATACCTCTGTCTCCTGCCTGACTCTCAGTCTCCCTGCTTCCCTCTCTCCCTCCTAGCCTGCATGTCTTCTTTCCTATCTCCCTGTCTCTCCCTACTTATCTCCCTCTCTGTCTCCCTGGCTTCCTCCCCACTGCCTTATAGCTTTTTCCCTCTCTTCATCCCTACCTCCCTACCTCTTTTCCTCCCCTCCCTTACTCCCTCCATACCAACCTTGCTAGTTGCTGCTCTTCCTCCTAGTTTCTGGGGCCTGTATGTTGGCTGGCAGTGGGTCTACTTCAGTCTGTGGATTCCTCTGTCTCCCCTCAAAGACAAACTACATGCAAACTTACAGGACTCCACCAATTTCAGAGGAGACTAGACAGCCATCTAACACAGGAGACGGAATGGAGAAGGTACAGAAGGTACACTACATAGCCGAATCCACTAATTTTGGCAATTTCTTCTGTTGCAACACTAACTATCGAGTTCCAAACTGCCTCTGGAAGCAACTTCAGCACAAGAACTGTTCGTCGGGAGCTTCATGAAATGGGTTTCCATGGCCGAGCGGCTGCACACAATTCTAAGATCACCATGCTCAATGCCAAGCATCGGCTGGAGTGGGGTAAAGCTCGCCGCCATTGGACTCTGGAGCAGTGGAAACGCATTCTTTGGAGTAATCTGGCAGTCCGATGGACGAATGGACGACTGTTTTCATGGTTCAGGCCCCTTACTTCCAGTGAAAGGAAATCTTAACGCTACAGCATACATTGACATTCTAGACAATTCTGTGCTTCCAACTGTGTGGCAACAATTTGGGGAAGACCCTTTCCTGTTTCAGCATGACAATGCCCTATTCAGGGTACATACAGAAATGGTTTGTTGAGATCGGTGTGGAAGAACTTGACTGGCCTGCACAGAGCCCTGACCACAACCCCATCGGACACCTTTGTGATGAATTGGAACGCCATCTGCGAGCCAGGGTAGCCTAGTTAGAGCGTTGGACTAGTAACCAGAAGGTTGCAAGTTCAAACCCCCGAGCTGACAAGGTACAAATCTGTCGTTCTGCCCCTGAACAGGCAGTTAACCCACTGTTCCTAGGCCGTAATTGAAAATAAGAATTTGTTCTTAACTGACTTGCCTCGTTAAATAAAAAGGTTAAAAAAAATGTAAAAAATTAATAAATAAAAAATAAAAAAAATCGCCCAACCTCACAAATGCTCTTGTGGTTGAACGGAAGCAAGTCCCTGCAGCAATGTACCGACATGTAGTGGAAAGCCTTCCCAGAAAAGTGGTGACTGTTATAGCAGCAATGGGGGGACCTACTCCAAATTTATGGCCATGATTTTGGAATGAGAAGTTCAAAACGTACTTTTGGCCATGTATTGTATTTTTGACTTTCAGGATGCATGAAATGCATCTTTCTGTTTCTCTATCAAACTGTCTTTCTCTTTCATGTATATATACACAATAGAAAAAAACAGGCAACACACCACCTGACAGACTGAGAGCATGTTTGCCTGAAGAACATGTGAGAGTTGAGGGTGACAGTGAGAGACAGGAAAGAGAGCGAGAGAGAGAGGGCAGAGAGATGGGCAGTGAGACGTGGCGTGGAGGAGAGGAAGGCCCCCTGAGCACACGGGTGTCCATGTGTTGCCAGGAGGTGCTCATCACTCACCGAAGTGTGTGTAATGTAGGGTGGCGAGTCATTGGCTACGGACACTACAGATCCTTCTCATCCCACAGGGGTATTAGGGTGGGGGTGTGGTTACACTACTGAAATTATTAGCATTTTTTTAAACAGTTTACATTAGCTCACGTGTTATCACATCCTTTGTTAGATACTGCTGTATTAATTATTAGATACTACTACACTATTGGAGCTAGGAACACAAGCATTTCGCTACACCCGCAATAACATCTGCTAAATATGCGTATGTGACGAATAAAATTTGATTTGATCACACTCTAAAGACCAGATTAGCAGTCTGTCTGTCTGTCTGTCTGTCAGTTGTCTCACTCCCTGTTGCTGTGTGTGTGTGTGTGTGTGTGTGTGTGTGTGTGTGTGTGTGTGTGTGTGTGTGTGTGTGTGTGTGTGTGTGTGTGTGTGTGTGTGTGTGTGTGTGTGTGTGTGTATCTGCAATAAGGCACTAAAGTAAAACTGCAAAAAATGTGGCAAAGAAATTAACTTCATGTTCTGAATACAAAGCACTATGTTTGGGGCCAATCCAACACAACACATAACTGAGTACTATTCTTCACATTTTCACGCATGGTGGTGCCGCATCATGTTATGGGTATGCTTGTCATCATCAAGGACTAGGGAGTTTGTCAGGATAAAAAGAACGGAATCCTCATTACACGAGGAGAGTTCTCTTGGGAGATAATATGGTCTGCATTTGATTTTCGAGGAATTCTAGGTCAGGTGAACAAAAGGACTTGAGTTCTTGTATGTTGTTACAATTACACCATGAGTCGTTAATCATGAAACATACACCCCTGCCCTTCGTCTTACCAGAAAGATGTTTATTCCTGTCAGCGCGATTCACTGAAAATCCCATTGGCTGTACGGACTCTGACAGCATGTCTCCAACTAACCATGTTTCCGTGAAACAGAGCATGTTACAATCCCGGATATCTCTTTGGAAAGCAACTCTTGCCATGATTTCGTCAACTTTGTTAACCTGATAACAACTGTACCATCCCCAACCATACCGTCTTGGCTCTGATGATTTCTTTTGAAATGGTTGTATCCGGCATGGTTCCAGGAGCTATAGTGGATTCGTAAACAGGCCAAACAGGCCAGTCAATTTCAGCTTGGTATGGCTCGGCTTGGTTTGGTCCTCTAGTAAATCAAATCAAATTTTATTTGTCACATACACATGGTTAGCAGATGTTAATGCGAGTGTAGCGAAATGCTTGTGCTTCTAGTACAATGCAGTAATAACCAACAAGTAATCTAACTAACAATTCCTAAACTACTGTCTTATACACAGTGTAAGGGGATAAAGAATATGTACAAAAGGATATATGAATGAGTGATGGTACAGAGCAGCATAGGCAAGATAAGATGAGTATGTAAACAAAGTGGCATAGTTAAAGTGACTAGTGATGCATGTATTACATAAGGATGCAGTCGATGATATAGAGTACAGTATATACGTATGCATATGAGATATATAATGTTACTTACCCTACATTATTCAAGGTAGCATTGTTTAAAGTGGCTAGTGATATATTTACATCATTTCCCATCAATTCCCATTATTAAAGTGGCTGGAGTAGAGTCAGTGTCAGTGTGTTGGCAGCAGCCACTCAATGTTAGTGGTGGCTGTTTAACAGTCTGATGGCCTTGAGATAGAAGCTGTTTTTCAGTCTCTCTGTCCCAGCTTTGATGCACCTGTACTGACCTCGCCTTCTGGATGATAGCGGGGTGAACAGGCAGTGGCTCGGTGGTTGATGTCCTTGATGATCTTTATGGCCTTCCTGTAACATCGGGTGGTGTAGGTGTCCTGGAGGGCAGGTAGTTTGACCCCGGTGATGCGTTGTGCAGACCTCACTACCCTCTGGAGAGCCTTACGGTTGAGGGCGGAGCAGTTGCCGTACCAGGCGGTGATACAGCCAGCCAGGATGCTCTCGATGGTGCATCTGTAGAAGTTTGTGAGTGCTTTTGGTGACAAGCCAAATTTCTTCAGCCTCCTGAGGTTGAAGAGGCGCTGCTGCGCCTTCTTCACGATGCTGTCTGTGTGAGTGGACCAATTCAGTTTGTCTGTGATGTGTATGCCGAGGAACTTAAAACTTGCTACCCTCTCCACTACTGTTCCATCGATGTGGATAGGGGGGTGTTCCCTCTGCTGTTTCCTGAAGTCCACAATCATCTCCTTAGTTTTGTTGACGTTGAGTGTGAGGTTATTTTCCTGACACCACACTCCGAGGGCCCTCACCTCCTCCCTGTAGGCCGTCTCGTCGTTGTTGGTAATCAAGCCTACCACTGTTGTGTCGTCCGCAAACTTGATGATTGAGTTGGAGGCGTGCATGGCCACGCAGTCGTGGGTGAACAGGGAGTACAGGAGAGGGCTCAGAACGCACCCTTGTGGGGCCCCAGTGTTGAGGATCAGCGGGGAGGTATGAATCAGGCTTGTGTGTATGGTCTCATAAGCACTCTACAGGAGCTGGACCTATTCCCTATCCAACACAATGCATCAGTAGGTCACTAAGGAGTCGATAACAAATTGGCTTTGTAAAGGTACAACGTACTACAGCCATACTGTTGAAGTTGGAGTTTGCATACACTTAGGTTGGAGTCATTAAAACTTGTAGTCATTAACAATTGTAGACCTCCACAAGTCTGGTTCATCCTTGGGAGCAATTTACAAATGCCCGAAGGTACCACATTCATCTGTACAAACAATAGTAAGCAAGTATAAACACCATGGGACCATGCAGCCGTCATACCGCTCAGGAAGGAGATGCGTTCTGTCTCCTAGAGATGAACGTAGTTTGGTGTGAAAAGTGCAAATCAATCCCAGAACAGCAGCAAAGGACCTTGTGAAGATGCTGGAGGAAACAGGTACAAAAGTATCTATATTCACAGTAAAACAAGTGCTATATCGACATAACCTGAAAGGCCGCTCAGCAAGAAAGAAGCCACTGCTCCAAAACCGCCATGAAAAAGTTAGACTACGGTTTGTAACTGCACATGGGGACAAAGATCGTACTTTTTGGAGAAATGTCCTCTGGTCTGATGATACAAAAATAGAACTGTTTGGCCATAATGACCATTGTTATGTTTCGAGGACAAAGGGGGAGGCTTGCAAGCCGAAGAACACCATCCCAACCGTGAAGCACGGGGGTGGCAACATCATGTTGTGGGGGTGCTTTGCTGCAGGAGGGACTGGTGCACTTTACAAAATAGAATCAAGCAATAATTTTGCAAGCCCAATTTTTCA
>NC_088212.1:15755614-15876919 GCF_036934945.1 Oncorhynchus masou masou
AACGTTTGAAATATCCAATAAATGTCGTTCCACTTCATGATTGTGTCCCACTTGTTGTTGATTCTTCACAAAATAATACAGTTTTATATCTTTATGTTTGAAGCCTGAAATGTGGCAAAAGGTCGCAAAGTTCAAGGGGGCCGAATAATTTCGCAAGGCACTGTATGAGACTCAAAATTCAGCTCAGGTGCATCCTGTTTCCATTGACCATCCTTGATTTGCTTATACAACTTGACTGGAGTCCACCTGTAGTAAATTCAATTGATTGAACAAGATTTGGAAAGGCACACGCCTGTCTATATAAGACCCACAGTTGAGAATGGATGTCAGAGCAAAAAACAAGCCATGAGGTCGAAGGAATTGTCCTTAGAGCTCCGAGACAGGATTGGGTAGAGGCACAGATCTGGGGAAGGGTAGCAAAACTGCAGCATTGAAGGTCCCCAAGAACACAGTGGTCTCCATAATTCTTAAATGGAAGACGTTTGGAACTACTAAGACTCTTCCTACAGCTGGCCACCCAGCCGATCAGAGCAATCGGGGGAGAAGGGCCTTGGTCAGAGAGGTGAAAATCCTGTTTTTGCTTGGTCATTATGGGGTATTGTGTGTAGATTTCTGAGGGGGAAAAAACAATTGAATCCATTTTAGAATAAGGCTGTAACTTAACAAAATGTGGAAAAAGTCAAGGCGTCTGAAAACGTCTCGAAGACACTAAATACAGTATACTGTTAAATGTGACTATTTTCACTGCAGCCTTCATGGGAACTTGAAGGAGTGACCATTGAGTGTATGGATGGGCCTGTCAGTGGAGTCTAGAGGTTGCCATTGAGTGTGTGTCACAGATATGGTGTATATGTGTGATGGGATTGGGGATGGTGGTTGATGGAGTAGAATATTTCAGTTTAGCTTCCACCCAGCCAGAGGTCACCAGTGGACTAACACGAGGTCATATCTGGGATGCTACAACTACACCTGGGAAGAGGGAAGAGTGGGCCGGCTCAGTGATACTAAATACTACCCATTCTCATTGTAACATTTGGGGTGTGACATTTTCTCTGGGTCAGCTATGTCCTACCAATATGTCTGGCATCGGTCTCTAGATATTGAGTTTAAAGGGGTTATGACAGTAACTAGCCAAGTGTTTTGTTTACAGTAACTATGGCTGTCATAATGAAGCCATCCAAATAGAAACCACCTGTTGTGATGTGTTTCTCGTCGCTCTCCTCTGTGGCTCCAAAATAAAGGTCAGTCTTCTAGTCGGAACAAGGCTGCTTTACAAAGCTGGCATGCTATATCATCTTTCACCATGTCTCTCTCTCACTCACACACACCGTATCCATGTACATCTGCTGCTGACCCATTCAATGACAACCTGTCGTCCAGTGATTTGACAGTACCCCCACACCTCCATGTTTATTAGACCCCTCCCTGTATCGCCAGGTTGGCATGCAAACCAAAACAACATCATACGGACATCTACAATGCCTCAAATAGCTACACCCTCCAACAACCTCATCAACATACCACCAGTCATTGTACTGCCATACAGTCTCTCACAGCATCAGAGGCTGGTATAAAATAGGGCATCAACCATATAGAGTCGTTGGGGTGTGTCATAAGTGTGCATATGTGTGTGTTGCAGGTGGATGCATGGCGACTCTCCCTGCAGTGTGAATGAAGGTTAATATGTATGTTAGTCAGTGGGGTGTGTCAAGGTCATTTATGAACACTAACTGGAGAAAAGTGAAACTCAAACTCTCTCTTCACCTCCAGTACCAGAGGAATTCCTCCATTTTATTCCTGAATAAATGTAGAAATAAACAACTCTCCAGGAAAGGAAAGGCGGAAGGGTTTGTTTCATGAATAACACACAATGGTGTGATCGTGGTAATGTACAGGAACTCAAGTCATTTTATTTCCCCGATCTGGAATACCTCACCATTAAATGCTGAACGCATTGCCTCCCGAGAAAATTATCTTTGGTCGTCGTCACTGCCATGTTTTTTATTTTATCTTTATTTTACTAAGCAAGTCAGTTAAGAACAAATTCTTATTTTCAATGACGGCCTAGGAACAGTGGGTTAACTGCCTGTTCAGGGGCAGAACGACAGATTTGTACCTTGTCAGCTCGGGGATTCAAACTTGCAACCTTTCGGTTACTAGTCCAACGCTCTAACCACGAGGCTACCCAAGCCAACACCGCAACGGCTCTCAAGGAACTACACTGGACTATGTGCAAACTGGAAACCGCATATCCTGAGGCTGCATTTATTGTAGCTGGGGACTTTAATAAATTAAATCTGAGGAAAACACTACAGAAATGATATCAACACATCTCCTGCATTACACGTGCATCACAAACTCTTGATCATTGCTACTTTCCCTTCCGGGACGGCTACAAGGATCTCCCCCGCGCTCCCTTCGGCCTCCACTCTGCTCCTCCCGACCTATAGGCAGAAACTTAAACAGGAAGCACCCGTGTTCAACGTTGGTCTGACCAATCGGAACCTACAGTATGCTTCAAGATTGCTTTGATCACGCGGACTGGGAAATGATCCGGGTCGCCTCTGAGAAGTGTCAACGTATACACTGACTCAGTGACGGGGTTCATCAGGAAGTGCATAGAGGATAGTGCTCCCACTGTGACGTTTACAACTTATCCAAACCAACAACCGCAGATAGATGGCAGCATTCACACAAAACTGAAAGTGTGAACTTGGACGTGTACAAACAGACCTGCTATGACCTCTGTAAAGGTATGTAAGGCAATCAATGAGGCAAAACGACAGTACAGGGACAAAGTGGAGTCGCAATTCAACAGCTTAGACACAAGAAAGATTATAAAGGGAAAGCCAGCCACGTTGCGGACACCGATGCCTCTCACCGGATAAGTTAAACACCTTCGCCTGCTTCGAGGAAAACAACATTGAGCGCAGGGGTGCATGCTCAGCCCCCTCGTGTACTCCCTGTTCGCCCATGACTGAGTGGCCACGCAAGTCTCCAACTCAAATCATCAAGTTTTCTGATGACACAACAGTGGTCACTTTTTAAATCCACTTCAATTGGTGTAGATGAAGGGTAGGAACCAGGTTAAATAAAGATTTTTAAGCCTTGACAGTTGAGACATGGATTGTGTATGTGTGACATTCAGAGGGTGAATGGGAAAGCCAAAGATTTAAGTACCTTTTGAGTGTGTCAAGAACTGCAATAGTGCTGTGTTTTTCACACTCAACAATTTCCCGTGTATATGAAGAATGGTCCACCACCCAAAGGACATCCAGCCAACGGGAGGCCAGTGGTCGAAAACGGGTCACTGATGAAATAGAAAAAAAGGCTGACACATATTGTGTAGAGCAACAAACAGGCTGCAGTTAGTCAACTGACAGTCCAGTACAACATTGGTGCCCAAAGATCCATAAAATAATGCACAACTCGTCGTACCTTGACACTAATGATGTATGGCAGCTGACGACCTTACAGAGTTCCACTTCTTTCAGCAAAAAACAACAAACTGCGGTTGCAGTGGGCTAAGAAACGAAAACACTGGACACTGGAGAATTGAAAAAGCATCGCCTGGTCTGATGAATGGCGGTTACTACTGTGTCACACTGATGGACTAGGGTTTGGAGAAACCCACATGAGTACATGTATCCATCCTGTCACGTGTCAACATTACAGGCTGGTGGTGGTGGTGTGATGGAGTGGGTTGTGTTTTCATGCCACACATTGGGCCCCTTGATAAAAGTGGAGCAGTGTTTGAATGCCACAGGATATCTGAACGCCCTTACCAACCAGATGTATGCCTTCATGGCAGCAGTGTATCCATATGCATCCATCTCAGCAGGATAATGCCCCATGCCACAAGGCTAGGATTGTCCAGGAATGGTTTCACAAACATGACAGTGAATTCAGCTTACTGCCCAGTCACCAGATCTCAATCTAGTTGAGCATCTGTGGGATGATATGGAACAAGCTATTCAGAGTAGAGATCCACTACCAGCCAACTTGACACAAATGTGGGAAGCATTGGAGTCAACATGGGCCAGCATCCCTGTGGAACGCCTTCAACACCTTATAGAGTCCATGCCCCAACGATATGAGGCTGTTCTGAGGGCAAAAGGGGTGCAGCTCAATATTAGCAAGGAGTTCCTAATGTTTTGTACACTCAGTGTATATTTATATGTATACATGTGTTCTGTATTGCCAGGCATTTTTACTGCACTGTTGGAGCTAGAAACACATGCATATCGTTGCACCTGTGGTAACATCTGCAAATCTGTGTACGTGACCAATGCATTTTTATTTGATATGACACTTCCTCCCATACTCTCCTTAAATGTGTGATGCTAGATCAGTGAAATGATAGGACTATTTGAGATGCTTGTTTGGAGGAAAGCGTATGCATGGAAAAAGTCATGCTGTGTTTATTTCCATTTCCTTCTTCTCACAGAAAAGTTAGCATTTGGGATTTGAAGAATTGGATTTCAGTACATTTTTACCTGCAGGTTCTGACAGCCTCTCATCCAGCTGTATCCAACACAGGACAGCAAAGTTGGCCTACAGTGGACCAGACCATTACCATACCAGAAGATATCTAACCCCGGGTGTAAAGCTGACCTGCCATGTGGGAGGAAGATGAGCCAATGAACCCTCAAATGTCCTTTGAGGTGACACTCACTCTCTCAGAAAGTGAAAATTGACTGTATTTTTGTCTCACAGGATTTCCGCACTGACCAACATGTGACATTGCAATTTCATCAGACGTAACTAAAATGCATTTTCACCACATGAAAGGAATTGTTCTGTCAAAACAGGAAAAATATTGTTAATGCGTACATTCTTGCTTATATGTGTTTCCTGAATGTATTTGTTAGTGCCTGCATGTGGTTTTAAAAAAAATATGTTTGTTTAGTATATTTGGTGTGTCTGTCTGTGTTTGTGTTTGTGTGTGTGTAAAAAGTGACTAGTACTAGTAATTACAGTCTCTCTAAAGCCACTGTGCCGATTGGGATGAAGTGAAACAAACAACATATGGACTGGTCACTACCACTGCTACAGTGCCTTGCGAAAGTATTCGGCCCCTTGAACTTTGCGACCTTTTGCCACATTTCAGGCTTCAAACATAAAGATATAAAACTGTATTTGTTTGTGAAGAATCAACAACAAGTGGGACACAATCATGAAGTGGAACAACATTTATTGGATATTTCAAACATTTTTAACAAATCAAAAACTGAAAGATTGGGCGTGCAAAATTATTATACTTTGTACTTTTGGTGCGATTACAGCTGTAAGTCACTTGGGGTATGTCTCTATGTACTTTTGCTGCGATTACAGCTGTAAGTCGCTTGGGGTATGTCTCTATCAGTTTTGCACATCGAGAGACTGAAATTCTTTTCCATTCCTCCTTGCAAAACAGCTCGAGCTCATTGAGGTTGGATGGAAAGCATTTGTGAACAGCAGTTTTCAGTTCTTTCCACAGATTCTCGATTGGATTCAGGTCTGGACTTTGACTTGGTCATTCTAACACCTGGATATGTTTATTTTTGAACTATTCCATTGTAGATTTTGCTTTATGTTTTGGATCATTGTCTTGTTGGAAGACAAATCTCCGTCCCAGTCTCAGGTCTTTTGCAGACTCCATCAGGTTTTCTTCCAGAATGGTTCTGTATTTGGCTCCATCCATCTTCCCATCAATTGTAACCATCTTCCCTGTCCCTGCTGAAGAAAAGCAGGCCCAAACCATGATGCTGCCACCACCATGTTTGACAGTGGGTATGGTGTGTTCAGGGTGATGGGCTGTGTTGCTTTTACGCCAAACATAACGTTTTGCATTGTTGCCAAAAAGTTCAATTTTGGTTTCATCTGACCAGAGCACCTTCTTCCACATGTTTGGTGTGTCTCCCAGGTGGCTTGTGGCAAACTTTAAACGACACTTTTTATGGATATCTTTAAGAAATGGCTTTCTTCTTGCCACTCTTCCATAAAGGCCAGATTTGTGCAATATACGACTGATTGCTGTCCTATGGACAGAGTCTCCCACCTCAGCTGTAGATCTCTGCAGTTCATCCAGAGTGATCATGGGCCTCTTGGCTGCATCTCTGATCAGTCTTCTCCTTGTATGAGCTGAAGGTTTAGAGGGACGGCCAGGTCTTGGTAGATTTGGAGTGGTCTGATACTCCTTCCATTTCAATATTATCGCTTGCACAGTGCTCCTTGGGATGTTAAAAGCTTGGGAAATCTTTTTGTATCCAAATCCAGCTTTAAACCTCTTCACAACAGTATCTCGCACCTGCCTGGTGTGTTCCTTGTTCTTCATGATGCTCTCTGCGCTTTTAACGGACCTCTGAGAATATCACAGTGCAGGTGCATTTATACGGAGACTTGATTACACACAGGTGGATTGTATTTATCATCATTAGTCATTTAGGTCAACATTGGATCATTCAGAGATCCTCACTGAACTTCTGGAGAGAGTTTGCTGCACTGAAAGTAAAGGGGCTGAATAATTTTGCACGCCCAATTTTTCAGTTTTTGATTTGTTAAAAAAGTTTGAAATATCCAATAAATGTCGTTCCACTTCATGATTGTGTCCCACTTGTTGTTGATTCTTCACAAAAAAATACAGTTTTATATCTTTATGTTTGAAGCCTGAAATGTGGCAAAAGGTCGCAAAGTTCAAGGGGGCCGATTACTTTCGCAAGGCACTGTATACTAGCAAATAAACATTACGAGCCTGTACACAATGACTAGCCATATTGATCTTCTCTATACACTGAGTTTACGTACAGAGCAGACCATGAACATAAGACAAGGTGGAGTTTACACACCAATAGATACAACTGGGCTGGCAGGCCTAAATGATTTGAAACAGACAAACCCAGCAGTCAGAAATTAGCTTTTTCGCTGGTCTTAATTCTTACTGCATTTCACTCTGTGATTCAAGCCATGATTACTTTATACGCCTGAGTCACGTAGTACTGCACACACACACACACACACACTCTTTTTTGATTTGATTTGATTTGCCGTTGGGTGGAGAGGATCACAAGGGCTAATTAATTTGTCTGGATCGTGCATGCAAAACATCAACCACACAGGACGGAGAGGAGAGGAAAGGAGGGGTAGCAAAGGGAGTCGATGGCTAACGATACCTGCTTTCAAGGACTGTCTGCACATGAGGGATCAGAATAAAACATGGAGGGTAGCTAACTGGAGTAGAATAGAATGAAACTATCGTATGTCAAAACCCTCCAAGCTGACGAACACAGCAACACTGTCACAGGTGAATCGGAAGAAGAACTGACATGAATACTCATGCGCTTCCTGTTGACCCCTTGACCCCTAAGCTTGTATGACCACGGGCATTGTGGAAAAGTGCTTAGGGAACAAGATAACACAATGCTACAGCTCTCATTCATTAAAAATCCACTGCCCACTATTGACCCATCCTCTATCAGCATATGTTTAGCCACAGTTATACCCATTAGGCCTATGGATTTTTTATCAGCATGAATTAGATTGAGCAATAAAAGCCCCACTTTTATTCCATAGGCTTGGATTCGCACTATGCAGCTGTTGCGAGAGAGCATTTTTCAATGCCTGTCCACTGGTTTAAACAATGATTGATAGGCATCTTAAACTTCTTCAATATTACAGTTACATGTAAGGGATTACAAAAAACGGTAACGGATTACATGTCATCCGTTAATCATTACATGTCATCCGTTACTCATTACATGTCATCCGCTACTCAGTACATGTCATCCGCTACTCATTACATGTCATCCGTTAATCATTACATGTCATCCGTTACTCCCCAACCCTGCGTATTACAGTGATGCGTATAGGTTTATTGCAGTCAGTTCACACTGAAGCCAACGCAGCCAATTGAAATAGAAGGGTTCGACCATTGTCACGTAAAGACTGATTATTTTCAAATCAACTGGCATACAGGATAAACTTCTTGAAAATGTAGACTCATTCTTTGATCACAAATCAAAATACAAAATCAAAAGTCTTCTAAGTTAAGAAACAATGTTTTTGTCCTCCAATTCAATTCAATTCCAATTCAAGTAAATGTCCAGTAAGAATTCCAAATAACAAGACAAAATTCTATTAATCCAGCTGTTTAATGAAATAAGCAGTGTCTTTACCAGTTCAGTTAGTCTATGAAATTACCCAAAGGAAAAATAGTCCACAGAGGAGAAAGACTAAACATACAAGTAGGCCTTCAAAGTAGCCTTCCACACATTAGTTCTTGGAAGTCAATAGTCCACAAAAGGAAACTTCATAAACAATACAATATTCCTAGGCTGGGCTTTTAAACCCTAAACAGTAACTTAGTTACCAAACATTTCTTACCAAAACGTGCAGTCACTCAAACAAGGGCAAAGGCTAGTTGCCAAATGTTGTCGAACATTGCAGATAGAAATGCCACCTATAGAGCAAACATGATTCCTTGTTCTACATGTCGGGGAGGCATGTTTGTTCAACATAACATATTTCTATCTGAACGTTCCAAAATGTTGTGTCCTGCTGAACGTGCCCCAGGAAGTGACTCTGGGTGTGGTTAGGGAGTGGCCAGGGTGGAGCCCACAGCCTATACACCTCTCAGAGAACCACAGAACCTTGAAGGTTACAGGTTTCTACTATTACCAAGTATTATTCAAATACATGAGGCATTGCTTACTGTATATGTCAACTTCCTTTCTTTTCATAGAACTATCAGGGTCTAAACTGTGAAATAGATGTAAAGCTTGATTACGTGCTCTCACCACTGGTGTCCCCCAGGGCTCTGTTCTAGGCCCTCTCCTATTCTCGCTATACACCAAGTCACTTGGCTCTGTCATAACCTCACATGGTCTCTCCTATCATTGCTATGCAGACGACACACAATTAATCTTCTCCTTTCCCCCTTCTGATGACCAGGTGGCGAATCGCATCTCTGCATGTCTGGCAGACATATCAGTGTGGATGACGGATCACCACCTCAAGCTGAACCTCGGCAAGACGGAGCTGCTCTTCCTCCCGGGGAAGGACTGCCCGTTCCATGATCTCGCCATCACGGTTGACAACTCCATTGTGTCCTCCTCCCAGAGCGCTAAGAACCTTGGCGTGATCCTGGACAACACCCTGTCGTTCTCAACTAACATCAAGGCGGTGGCCCGTTCCTGTAGGTTCATGCTCTACAACATCCGCAGAGTACGACCCTGCCTCACACAGGAAGCGGCGCAGGTCCTAATCCAGGCACTTGTCATCTCCCGTCTGGATTACTGCAACTCGCTGTTGGCTGGGCTCCCTGCCTGTGCCATTAAACCCCTACAACTCATCCAGAACGCCGCAGCCCGTCTGGTGTTCAACCTTCCCAAGTTCTCTCACGTCACCCCGCTCCTCCGCTCTCTCCACTGGCTTCCAGTTGAAGCTCGCATCCGCTACAAGACCATGGTGCTTGCCTACGGAGCTGTGAGGGGAACGGCACCGCAGTACCTCCAGGCTCTGATCAGGCCCTACACCCAAACAAGGGCACTGCGTTCATCCACCTCTGGCCTGCTCGCCTCCCTACCACTGAGGAAGTACAGTTCCCGCTCAGCCCAGTCAAAACTGTTCGCTGCTCTGGCCCCCAATGGTGGAACAATCTCCCTCACGACGCCAGGACAGCGGAGTCAATCACCACCTTCCGGAGACACCTGAAACCCCACCTCTTTAAGGAATACCTAGGATAGGATAAAGTAATCCTTCTCACCCCCCCCCTTAAATTATTTAGATGCACTATTGTAAAGTGGCTGTTCCACTGGATGTCATAAGGTGAATTCACCAATTTGTAAGTCGCTCTGGATAAGAGCGTCTGCCAAATGACTTAAATGTAATGTAAATGTTGATTATCAATGTCTGATTGTCATTCTCAACCTACTGTCAGCCACATCCTCTCCTCACCTGAGAAGGGTGTAATTGCAGACCGCAATTAGGAGTGTTTTCTAATATTGGGCGTTTCTTGATATCAAGTTACAACCATTGATGATCGCCATTGGTCCGTGGCCGTTTCGTTCACGTCGCCATTGGTCCGTGGTGAAAGAAACAGCCACGGAGCAATGGCAATAATCAATGGGTGTAACTTGATATCAGAAAACACCCCAACAGTTGTCATCAACTGTTGTCCCTGACGTGAAAGAAACAGCCACGGACCAATGGCGAGCATCAATGGGTTTCTCCAGTGTAGCTATGCCTAACCCTAACCCTTTTCCTAACCTTAATATAATTTTGCAAACCTGCTACACTAATTTGCCTAACCTGCCAGGTTAATTATCCTAACCTGATTTGTAAACAAATCATCTGTGTCGAGAAACCATCAGTCTCATAACATTGGAACTGACCAATGGCAAGTATCAATGGGTGTTTCCTGATATCCGGGAACACCCACATCAAGAAACAACCCCGAATTGAGGTCTGCAATTATACCCTATTCCCTTACCTGGCAAGACATCTCCACCTTGATGCCAGCAGGTGGCGCCAAATCCATTCTCACCCACTGACACTGTCAACAACAAGGCCCCCATGCAGGGTCCCACTCACCACACACATACGGTTGGAAACAGTGGCGCTACATTGTTACTACAGCTGCCATGTACAGAGTGTTGATTGCTCATACTAATATGAAGGGATCATATGCTACAATGACTTCCCATTTGATTCACACAGTGAAGTAAATCAATTCAAACAGTGTGTGGCGTGCAGCAATACAAGGTGACAGCTACGACCTAATAGATCAAATGCACCACATGGCTTCATCTGAACTGTGTGTTGTAGATTGTGTTGAACTTTACAGCGATGTGTTCTTAGATGACATAACACTGGCATACGATCCACAACAGAGCTCTACAATCCTCCATCTGAAAAAATGCCATCTGCAAGCACAGTTGTTTTTTTTACCTTTATTTAACTAGGCAAGTCAGTTAAGAACAAATTCTTATTTTCAATGACAGCCTAGGAACAGTGGGTTAACTGCCTTGTTCAGGGGCAGAACGACAGATGTTTACCTTGTCAGCTTAGGGATTCATCTTGCAACCTTTCGGTTACTAGTCCGATACTCCAACCACTAGGCTACCTGCCTCTCTAACCGCTGGGCTACCTGCCACCCTAACCCCTAGGCTACCTGCCTCTCTAACCGCTGGGCTACCTGCCACCCTAACCGCTAGGCTACCTGCCACCCTAACCCCTAGGCTGCCTGCCTCTCTAACCCCTAGGCTGCCTGCCTCTCTAACCCCTAGGCTGCCTGCCTCTCTAACCCCTAGGCTGCCTGCCTCTCTAACCCCTAGGCTGCCTGCCTGCTGCCTGCCTCTCTAACCCCTAGGCTGCCTGCCTCTCTAACCCCTAGGCTGCCTGCCTCTCTAACCCCTAGGCTGCCTGCCTCTCTAACCCCTAGGCTGCCTGCCTCTCTAACCCCTAGGCTGCCTGCCTCTCTAACCCCTAGGCTGCCTGCCTCTCTAACCGCTAGGGTGCCTGCCTCTCTAACCGCTAGGGTGCCTGCCTCTCTAACTGCTAGGGTGCCTGCCTCTCTAACCGCTAGGGTGCCTGCCTCTCTAACCGCTAGGGTGCCTGCCTCTCTAACCGCTAGGGTGCCTGCCTCTCTAACCGCTAGGGTGCCTGCCTCTCTAACCGCTAGGGTGCCTGCCTCTCTAACCGCTAGGGTGCCTGCCTCTCTAACCGCTAGGGTGCCTGCCTCTCTAACCGCTAGGGTGCCTGCCTCTCTAACCGCTAGGGTGCCTGCCTCTCTAACCGCTAGGGTGCCTGCCTCTTTAACCGCTAGGGTGCCTGCCTCTCTAACCGCTAGGCTACCTGCCTCTCTAACCACTAGGCTACCTGCCACCCTAACCACTATGCTACCTGTATCTTCATTGGGGAGGATGGGGCTCATTGTAATGGCTGGAACGGAATACATTGAATGGTATCAAACATGTGGTTTCCATGTGGTTGATACCAACCCATTAATTTAATTCCAGCCATTATTATGAGCTGTCCTTCCCTGTCTACCAGACACTCGAGGGCAAGTTTAACATTCCTTGCACTGAGCATGTTAGAAAAAGGTGGTGTGCTATCATGCAAACCTTTACATAACCAATGTTGAGGTTTCCTGGTAAAATTGGCCTCACAAGTGCAACAAGAAAACCAGCAGAGCATAGGTCAACACTGCCTAGAAAATAATGAAGAAATATATCTCTGTCCCGTTAAATCACTCAGCAGGCTTTCTGACTGGTTCAGTAGTCACGACGCACATAACAAACCTACTTCTCCTACGTCTCTCTCTTGCTCTCTCTCGCTCTGCTCAGTAAAACAGGTTTAATTGCAGGTTCTCTTCCTCCACTGTTTGAGTTGTTCCAGCAGAGCTGAGGATACAGAGGATCAGAAAGACACAGAGAGAGAGAGGATGGTAATTTAAACTGTACAACGGAAGAACATTCACCCAGATGATTAGGTAGAGAACAGAGGGATAATGGTTCATTAGAAATGTGTTGCTTAAAAGAGAATGAATCCAGGTGAATACTGTTCACTACTCTCACTACATACCCAATTATGTGTTGGTATAGCTTGTAATGCTACAGGGGTTTTGTTAACCCCCCCATACACTGTTTGCTGTTTTACTTTGATTGGTATAAACGGAAACAAATTCAATCCACCGGCCCAAGAGAAGTGACACACACACACACACACACAAAAACCACAGTAGGTAGCCAATAACAAAAGGAGAGCTGTAGAGCCACAAAATAGTGATGAGAGAAGATGATATAGCAGAAGATGCAGGCTGTGGAGGGCTGGGGCCTGCTCATGGAGAAAGACAGAACGGCTCCTGGGGTAGGCTATAAACAACCGTTTTCTCTGTGACAGTGTTCTACAAGGGATCTAGTCCACCCAGCTCAGCCAGACTAAACAACCATAATACATGCAGTTGCCATTCTAGGAACACAAGACATATCTCAAACACCTTGGCTTATATACAGTGGGGCAAAAAAGTATTTAGTCAGCCACCAAATATTCAAGTTCTCCCACTTAAAAAGATGAGGCCTATAATTTTCACCATAGGTCCACTTCAACTATGACAGACAAAATGAGGGGAAAAAAATCCAGAAAATCACATTGTAGGATTTTTTATGAATTTATTTGCAAATTATGGTGGAAAATAAGTATTTGGTCACCGACAAACAAGCAAGATTTCTGGCTCTCACAGACCTGTAACTTCTCCTCTGTCCTCCACTCGTTACCTTTATTAATGGCACCTGTTTGAACTTGTTATCAGTATAAAAGACACCTGTCCACAACCTCAAACAGTCACACTCCAAACTCCACTATGGCCAAGACCAAAGAGCTGTCAAAGGACACTAGAAACAAAATTGTAGACCTGCACGAGCCTGGAAAGACTGAATCTGCAATAGGTAAGCAGCTTGGTTTGAAGAAATCAACTGTGGGAGCAATTATTAGGAAATGGAAGACATACAAGACCACTGATAATCTCCCTCGATCTGGGGCTCCATGCAAGATCTCACCCCGTGGGGTCAAAATGATCACAAGAACAGTGAGCAAAAATCCCAGAACCACACGGGGGGACCTAGTGAATGACCTGCAGAGAGCTGGGACCAAAGTAACAAAGCCTCCCATCAGTAACACTACGCCGCCAGGGACTCAAATCCTGCAGTGCCAGACGTGTCCCCCTGCTTAAGCCAGTACATGTCCAGGCCCGTCTGAAGTTTGCTAGAGAGCATTTGGATGATCCAGAAGAAGATTGGAAGAATGTCATATGGTCAGATGAAAGCAAAATATAACCTTTTGGTAAAAACTCAATTCGTCATATTTGGAGGACAAAGAATGTTGAGTTGCATCCAAAGAACACCATACCTACTGTGAAGCATGGGGGTGGAAACATCATGCTTTGGGGCTGTTTTTCTGCAAAGGGACCAGGACGACTGATCCGTGTAAAGGAAAGAATGAATGGGGCCATGTATCGTGAGATTTTGAGTGAAAACCTCCTTCCATCAGCAAGAGCATTGAAGATGAAACGTGGCTGGGTCTTTCAGCATGACAATGATCCCA
Organism: Oncorhynchus masou masou; assembly: GCF_036934945.1. Lineage (NCBI taxonomy): Eukaryota > Metazoa > Chordata > Actinopteri > Salmoniformes > Salmonidae > Oncorhynchus > Oncorhynchus masou. The sequence continues at coordinate 15,769,694 of NC_088212.1, forward strand.
AACACACTGCCCGGGCAACGAAGGAGTGGCTTCGTAAGAAGCATTTCAAGGTCCTGGAGTGGCCTAGCCAGTCTCCGATCTCAACCCCATAGAAAATCTTTGGAGGGAGTTGAAAGTCTGTGTTGCCCAGCAACACCCCCAAAACATCACTGCTCTAGAGGAGATCTGCATGGAGGAATGGGACAAAATACCAGCAACAGTGTGTGAAAACCTTGTGAAGACTTACAGAAAACGTTTGACCTCTGTCATTGCCAACAAAGGGTATATAACAAAGTATTGAGAAATGTTTGTTATTGACCAAATACTTATTTTCCACCATAATTTGCAAATAAATTCATTAAAAATCCTACAATGTGATTTTCTGGATTTCTTTTCTCATTTTGTCTGTCATAGTTGAAGTGCACTTATGATAAATTACAGGCCTCTCATTTTTTAAGTGGGAGAACTTGCACAATTGGTGGCTGACTAAATACTTTTTCGCCCCACTGTAAATGGTGTCCATGTTACCACGCACCATGTAGGCTTTGATTCACTAGTGGACTACATCCCTGCCATTATAATTCCTGGGAAGGCACAGCTACGATCAGGGCCAGACTACCATATTTTGCCATGGTGCAGAGAGAAAGATTTGCAGTTTTATAATGCTGTTCTACACTTTCTACATTTTGTCATGAGGCAGGGATTTTATAGCTCATCTCTCATGTTTTATAGCTCATCTCGCGAACCACTGCTTTCAATCAGGGCAAGGTGTCTGGTAACATGACTGAATACAAACAATGCAGCTATTCCCTCCGTAAGGCTATCAAACAAGCTAAGCGTCAGTACAGAGACAAAGTAGAATCCCAATTTAACGGCTCAGACACAAGAGGCATGTGGCAGGGTCTACAGTCAATCACGGACTACAGGAAGAAATCCAGCCCAGTCACGGACCAGGATGTCTTGCTCCCAGGCAGACTAAATAACTTTTTTGCCCGCTTTGAGGACAATACAGTGCCACTGACACTGCCTACAACAGAAAAATGAGGTCTCTCCTTCACTGCAGCCGAGGTGAGTAAAACATTTAAACGTGTTAACCCTCGCAAGGCTGCAGGCCCAGACGGCATCCCCAGCCGCACCCTCAGAGCATGCGCAGACCAGCTGGCTGGTGTGTTTACGGACATATTCAATCAATCCCTATACCAGTCTGCTGTTCCCACATGCTTCAATGGGCCACCATTGTTCCTGTTCCCAAGAAAGCTAAGGTAACTGAGCTAAACGACTACCGCCCCGTAGCACTCACTTCCGTCATCATGAAGTGCTTTGAGAGACTAGTCAAGGACCATATCACCTCCACCCTACCTGACACCCTAGACCCACTCCAATTTGCTTACCGCCCAAATAGGTCCACAGACGATGCAATCTCAACCACACTGCACACTGCCCTAACACATCTGGACAAGAGGAATACCTATGTGAGAATGCTGTTCATCGACTACAGCTCGGCATTCAACACCATAGTACCCTCCAAGCTCGTCATCAAGCTCGAGACCCTGGGTCTCGACCCCGCCCTGTGCAACTGGGTACTGGACTTCCTGACGGGCCGCCCCCAGGTGGTGAGGGTAGATAACAACATCTCCTCCCCGCTGATCCTCAACACTGGGGCCCCACAAGGGTGCGTTCTGAGCCCTCTCCTGTACTCCCTGTTCACCCACGACTGCGTGGCCACGCACGCCTCCAACTCAATCATCAAGTTTGCGGACGACACAACAGTGGTAGGCTTGATCACCAACAACGACGAGACGGCCTACAGGGAGGAGGTGAGGGCCCTCGGAGTGTGGTGTCAGGAAAATAACCTCACACTCAACGTCAACAAAACTAAGGAGATGATTGTGGACTTCAGGAAACAGCAGAGGGAACACCCCCTATCCACATCGATGGAACAGTAGTGGAGAGAGTAGCAAGTTTTAAGTTCCTCGGCATACACATCACAGACAAACTGAATTGGTCCACTCACACAGACAGCATCGTGAAGAAGGCGCAGCAGCGCCTCTTCAACCTCAGGAGGCTGAAGAAATTCGGCTTGTCACCAAAAGCACTCACAAACTTCTACAGATGCACAATCGAGAGCATCCTGGCGGGCTGTATCACCGCCTGGTACGGCAACTGCTCCGCCCTCAACCGTAAGGCTCTCCAGAGGGTAGTGAGGTCTGCACAACGCATCACCGGGGGCAAACTACCTGCCCTCCAGGACACCTACACCACCCGGTGTAACAGGAAGGCCATAAAGATCATCAAGGACATCAACCACCCGAGCCACTGCCTGTTCACCCCGCTATCATCCAGAAGGCAAGGTCAGTACAGGTGCATCAAAGCTGGGACCGAGAGACTGAAAAACAGCTTCTATCTCAAGGCCATCAGACTGTTAAACAGCCACCACTAACATTGAGTGGCTGCTGCCAACACACTGACACTGACTCAACTCCAGCCACTTTAATAATGGGAATTGATGGGAAATGATGTAAATATATCACTAGCCACTTTAAACAATGCTACCTTATATAATGTTACTTACCCTACATTATTCATCTCATATGCATACGTATATACTGTACTCTATATCATCGACTGCATCCTTATGTAATACATGTATCACTAGCCACTTTAACTATGCCACTTTGTTTACATACTCATCTCATATGTATATACTGTACTCGATACCATCTACTGTATCTTGCCTATGCTGCTCTGTACCATCACTCATTCATATATCCTTATGTACATATTCTTTATCCCCTTACACTGTGTATAAGACAGTAGTTTAGGAATTGTTAGTTAGATTACTTGTTGGTTATTACTGCATTGTCGGAACTAGAAGCACAAGCATTTCGCTACCCTCGCATTAACATCTGCTAACCATGTGTATGTGACAAATAAAATATGATTTGATTTGATCTCATGCTTTTGGTCACATTTTGCCATGAGGCTGAGAGAAAATGTTTTCAAGCTAATTTCCTACAATTCTACACATGTTGCTAACATATGCTATCTGTGCTGCTACTGCTAGTAGTGCTAACCCTGTCCTCGGGTCGCCCTGTGTGGTGTGCTACTAGTAGTGCTAACCATGTCCTGGGCTAGCCTCTGTCTGATTCATGCTAGTCACAATGATATTGAAGTCATCTCCAAGTGGAACCAGCAATGCTTCCGTTCGACATAGGCCTTTAACGCTATAGTTGTCTTAATTAACCCACATGTGATTTATGGAACCGCTGCTGTCCCACCCAATTATGTATTTAAACCTTGGATTGTCCATGCTATGTTTTGGCAGAGGCTTTGAAGCCACCGGTCGGCCATATTGGCACTCCCGAGTAAGAGCAGTCCTCCATAGGAATTAATGGAATTCTATAGTATTTATATTAAATGTTTCAAGGACAAAATTACATGTACTTAAGTATTTTTTGTTGTAGTGGGGACAGTAACACTAGTACTCAAAAAAATGATACTTTAAGGAAAAACTATACATTTGAAAAAACAAAATATGTTTAGCTCACATATTATATTTCAAAAGTATGTATTAAGGTGTCTGTAATAGAATACACTTCTCAAAAACTCATGTAGACATTAATAAATGTATTTCTATAGCTTCCGAAATATTTTACCATGGAGGAGGATTACCAAGATGGCTGCACAGGTGCTTCAATACAGCACCCCCTGTCAGTCATCCAGGGTATATACACAACCCTGGTCCCACCTATATATATATATCCCATTTAGCAGACGCTTTTGTCCAAAGCGACTTACAAGTCGGCTGGGGCCACTACTTTTACATATGGGTGGCCCCAGCGGGAATCGAACCCACGACGCTTGGCGTTGCAAGCGCCATGCTCTACCGACTGAGCCACACAGGACCCCACCAACTGCCTGTCTCTCATATTAATCTCTCCTCTCCAGATTGTCACTTTGCATACAGCCTGGGAAAGGAGAGGTGGTGAGGAATTGTCACATTGGAGTAAGGATAAGGAGGGACACGCTGGGTAAACTAGACTGATACCATGACCAATCAGTTGCGACTATGTAGGGTGACAATATACCCCCTCTTTTTATGTTGTACACCACTTGACCTGGTCATAGTGAGATTTAACCCATTGAGACTGTAGTATGGGGAAACCCTATAGCCTCATCCTAATGAAGGGTGCTCTACCCTTTGCTTTAGTCTACATGCAAGTGCTTTCTCTGGTAGACACTTTGAAATAGAACACCATTGAGAAACAGGTGGACTGATAGGTCAATTAAATTATATCCCTTTTTAAATAATAGACCAATGACTGGCCAAGAAATCCAGCGGTTCGTAACTCACAGTGAGATCAATACCGTGGCTTTTCAGGTCATTATCTGTGGCAGTTTCCCTGGAGATGAAAGACACTGATAAATACTGAAGACCTCTCTCCAGGGACGCTGTAAAGTGCACAGTCGAAACCGGTGCGGCTGCACTACAGGGCATTCAATAAACCCTTTCTCCCACAAAAATATGACAATACTCAAATGAATTAAATGAATCAATGGGAACAGACACACAGAGAGAGAGAAAGCAAGATAGTTCAGCAAGGGAATTAATGTAAGCACATTCACAAAAGGAGACATGACCACACAAATGTACAGCTGTGCTGTAATAGACAAAAGGTCCATAGCAGACAGAGAGACAGACAGGCAAGCACAGAGACGGGCAGTGTCCCAGGTGCGAACAAAACATCCCACAGAACACGCTGTTGTACTATTACAGGTGCACCCAAGCAGACACTCAATCTGCAACACCTGGCCATTGAAATACAAACTCTGCTTCTATATCCGGAATTTGAATTCCTGGTTTTATCTAATTCTGGTAATGTCAAACAGGCTTTTCCAATGAGGTAAAACACAGAACAGATATGGTCACTCCAAACTGGCAGAGATGCGTCTCATGATCATCATTCATACTGAGACTATGATCATATTGAAAGCAAACAACGTACTATATGCATGTTTCCTCTTTGGGCCTCATTTGCAACTGAATTCAATACTCATCTGGTGAGTGGAGATGTCTTCATTGATCTGCAAATGGATTTTGTTGAATTATCACTTGGGAAAAGTAAAGGTTCTGCTGCCGGTTTGTCTGCTGAATGTTTACCTCCCACCAGTGTCTTGTTCCCTTGTCCATGTAGTCTGGTTTCATTCATGGAAATGGCTTTTAATGTCTGCTATTTTCCTATCCTGTGGCTGTTAAATTTAAAGTGGAGAGGTTTTGGAGTGTTGAGTTTGGAGTGGTGTGTTGAGTTTGTAAGAGACTATAAAACAAAATACTATTTTAGCTTGTCAACCTTTCAAACAGACTGAAAAATAGGGCCCTTTTATTAACTTGATGAGGTAAAATAACTGCCTATTTCTGCTCTGCCAAGATGGATAGATTCACCAGTATTTTGGAACCCACACAAGCAAACTCCCCAAAACTATAAAGAAACAGTAAGAGGGTTATCTTAAACTTTTTCTTTTGATTTTTGGGTAGAGTAGCTATCAAATGGACACTTTTACAAAAAAAATTATATTGTCCTTCGAGAAATATAAACTCAAATAACCACGCTGATTAAACGCTTCAAGATTGCTTCAATCACGTGCACTGGAATGTGTTCCGGATAGCCTCAGACAACAAAATTGATGTATACGCTGATTCGGTGAGCGAGTTTATTAGCAAGTGCATCAGTGATGTTGTACCCATGGTGACTATTAAAACCTTCCCCAATCAGAAACCGTGGCGCAACAGCGCCTCTTCAACCTCAGGAGGCTGAAACTTTTACAGATGCACAATTGAGAGCATCCTGTCGGGCTGTATCACCACCTGCTACGGCAACTGCACTGCCCACAACCGTAAGCCTCTCCAGAGGGTATTGAGGTCTGCACAACGCATCACTGGGAGGCAAACTACCTGCCCTCCAAGACATCTACACCACCCAAATCAAATCTAATTTTATTTGTCACATACACATGGTTAGCAGATGTTACTGCAAGTGTAGCGAAATGCTTGTGCTTCTAGTTCCGACAATGCAGTAATAACCAATGAGTAATCTAACCTAACAATTCACAACAACTACCTTATACACCCAAGTGTAAAGTGTACAAGGATGAAGAATATGTACATAAAGATATATGAATGAGTGATGGTACAGAACGGCATAGGCAAGATGCAGCAGATGGTATCGAGTACAGTATATACATATGAGATGAGTAATGTAGGGTATGTAAACATATAAAAGTGGCATTGTTTAAAGTGGCTAGTGATACATGTATTACATAAAGATGGCAAGATGCAGTAGATGGTATAGAGTACAGTATATACATATACAATATAACCACCCGAGCCACTGCCTGTTCACCCCGCTATCATCCAGTAGGCGAGGTCAGTACAGGTGCATCAAAGCTGGGACCAAGAGACCGAAAAACAGCTTCTATCACAAGGCCATCAGACTGTTAAACAGCCATCACTTACATTGAGTGGCTTCTGCCAACATACTGACTCAAATCTATAGCCACTTTAATAATTAAAAATTGGATGTAATAAATGTATCACTAGTCACTTTAAACAATGCCACTTTATATAATGTTTACATACCCTACATGACTCATCTCATATGTATATACTGTACTCTATACCATCTACTGCATCTTGCCTATGCCGTTCCGCCATCGCTCATCCATATATTTCTATGTACATATTCTTATTCATTCCTTTACACTTGTGTGTGTATAAGGTAGTTGTTGTGAAATTGTTAAGATTACTTGTTAGATATTACTGCACGGTCGGAACTAGAAGCACAAGCATTCCGCTACACTCGCATTAACATCTGCTAACCATGTGTATGTGACCAATAACATTTGATTTGATGTTGACCTCAACTGGCCTGAATTCAAGTCTGAATTATGTATGAATGACATGCGTTTCTAATTTGCTACATTTTCTGTTCAGTAATTGGACTGATGATCTATTTCATGCTTGATCAAATCTTCCCGCATGCAGCCATTGAGATCCAGTTCAGAACTCTGAAATGCAGTTCAACAAAAATTGTAGAACCTTTAGTGCAGTGGGCTAAATCAGGGTCACAAAGTAGTCTTAAACAAATCTACTTTGAAACAAAAATATATACCTCACACACGTTATGGTTATGGGCTTAAAAAGAAGACACTTGTACCATGTCAGATATAGAATTGAAATGTATTCATTTTCGAGTTTGCATCCCAATATTACACTTTATATACACTGAGTATACCAAACATTAGGAATACCTTCCTGAAATTGAGTTGCGCCCCGCCTTCCAAATATTGATATACTCAGTGTACATCACAGAAGACTGAAATATAAACCGTTTGACATACACACCGGATTTTCAGCGTAGAAAAATGAGTGATATGTTTATTCATTATGAAAATATGAATATATTAATAACATTCCACCCATGAGGCCACTCAAGCGCGATATGGTCATTTGACTACAGGAAAGGGTTTTAGGTGGGGTCTTTCTGTGTCCTCACAGAGATGTCTAGTCCCCACAGGGATGTCTAGTCCCCTGAGTCTAACGTTCATACAAGGCTTCAAGTCTCCATCTATGGGTTGGACTGCATGTCTAGTCTGTTTAGGCGAATGCAATTTGTTTGCTGGAATATTACCGTAACGCTGCCAACAGACTTCATTGTTCGCAAACTCCGTTCCCTCTATGTCAAACCCTAACTGTAGCATTCTGGATCCAGTCCTAAGGTGGCATCTTGAACCTAAAAATGTTATTCTGCTGACTCCGTAGGATAATCAATTGAAGAACCCTTTATTGTTCCAGGTAGAACCATGCTCACAGTCATCAACAGAAACATACCTCCAAAATAAAAAGGACTACCCACACTAAACACCCGTGTTTTGAAAGACCCCCCTCTTGCTGCAGGTACCAGTGCCTTCGCTGGAAGAAGGCCCGGTTTTGCAGGAGCTTCATCTCCACAGCCATAAACAACCTCATCAGCTAATGGGCTATATATCCCACTGCTTACGCTGTGTCTTAGTCGGGAAGTTGTTTAATCTGCTGTCCTGGGTGTAGGGAAGTTGTTTTATCTGCTGTCCTGGGTGTAGGGAAGTTGTTTTATCTGCTGTCCTGGGTGTAGGGAAGTTGTTTTATCTGCTGTCCTGGGTGTAGGGAAGTTGTTTTATCTGCTGTCCTGGGTGTAGGGAAGTTGTTTAATCTGCTGTCCTGGGTGTAGGGAAGTTGTTTAATCTGCTGTCCTGGGTGTAGGGAAGTTGTTTTTTCTGCTGTCCTGGGTGTAGGGAAGTTGTTTTTTGCTGCTGTCCTGGGTGTAGGGAAGTTGTTTTATCTGCTGTCCTGGGTGTAGGGAAGTTGTTTTATCTGCTGTCCTGGGTGTAGGGAAGTTGTTTTATCTGCTGTCCTGGGTGTAGGGAAGTTGTTTTATCTGCTGTCCTGGGTGTAGGGAAGTTGTTTTATCTGCTGTCCTGGGTTGTCCTGGGTGTAGGGAAGTTGTTTTATCTGCTGTCCTGGGTGTAGGGAAGTTGTTTTATCTGCTGTCCTGGGTGTAGGGAAGTTGTTTTATCTGCTGTCCTGGGTGTAGGGAAGTTGTTTTATCTGCTGTCCTGGGTGTAGGGAAGTTGTTTTATCTGCTGTCCTGGGTGTAGGGAAGTTGTTTTATCTGCTGTCCTGGGTGTAGGGAAGTTGTTTTATCTGCTGTCCTGGGTGTAGGGAAGTTGTTTTATCTGCTGTCCTGGGTGTAGGGAAGTTGTTTTATCTGCTGTCCTGGGTGTAGGGAAGTTGTAAATATTACAAATAGGTGTATGGGTTTGTTGTCGGTCTTTATGTCTATGTACAAGCATGTGGAAATGAATTTCCTCTTTGGAAGACAAAAAATATATAATCTAAAACACACACATGCGCGCACACACACACACACACACAGTCAAACAAACAGAAACTGAGACCGGATCAACCCTGGGCTGGAGAAAAGCCTCCTACAGTGAGACAGACAGAAAAATGTTGGTTTGTGTGAGCATGGAGGGCAGGGGAGGGGTGTGTGTGTGTCTGTGGATGAAGAGAAACACTCCAGGGCAAACTGAATACAACAGATGAAGAGAAGACAACCTTAGTAAGCCTTCGTGTGCATTACTGCTATGTATGTCAGATGGAATCAGTGCAGTGCTCTAAGATCTGACAGTAAAATGTGAGTCATCATCTCTAATTGTGCTGCTCATGATGAGAACTGTAGAGGACTCCTGAGCAGAGGAGAATGGTGAAGGGAGGACAGCTCATAACAATGGCTGTAATGGACCGAAATGAATAGTATCAAACAAATGGAAAACTAAAAATCAGCAAAAAAAGAAACAAACCTTTTTCAGGAACCAGTCTTTCAAAGATAATTCGTAAAAATCCAAATAACTTCACAGATCTTCTTTGTAAACGGTTTAAACACTGTTTCCAATGCTTGTTCAATGAGCCATAAACCATTAATGAACATGCACCTGTAGAATGGTCATTAAGACACTAACAGCTTACAGACGGTAGGCAATTAAGGTCACAGTTACGAAAACGTAGGACACAAAAGAGGCCTTTCTACTGACTCTGAAAAACACCAGGGTCCCTGCTCAACTATGTGAACGTGCATTAGGCAAGAGGACTGCAGATTTGGCCAGGGCAATAAATTGCAATGTCTGTACTGTAAGACGCCTAAGACAATGCTACAGGGAGACTCGACGGACAGCTGATCTTCCTCGCAGTGGCAGACCATGTGTAACAACACCTGCACAGGATCGGTACATCTGAACATCACACCTGCGGGACAGGTACAGGATGGCAACAACAACTGCCCGAGTTACACCAGGAACGCACAATCCCTCCATCAGTGCACAGATTGTCCGCAATAGGCTGAGAGAGGCTTGACTGATGGCTTGTCGGCCTGTTGTAAGACAGGTCCTCACTAGACATCACCGGCAACCACGTCGCCTATGGGCACAAACTCATCGTTGCTGGACCAGACAGGACTGGCAAAAGTGCTCTTCACTGACGAGTCACGGTTTTGTCTCACCAGGGGTGATGGTCGAATTCGCGTTTATCGTCAAAGCAATGAGGCCTGTACTCTGGATTTTGAGGTGGAGGATCCGTCATGGTCTGGGGTGGTGTGTAACAGCATCATCGGACTGAGCTTGTTGTCATTGCAGGCAATCTCAACGCTGTGCTTACAGGGAAGACATCCTCCTCCCTCATGTTGTACCCTTCCTGCAGGCTCACACAGAACCCAAACCGGCCATCGTGCATAAATGTATTTTGTCCCCCCACACCAAACACGATCACGACACGCAGGTTAAAATATCTAAACAAACTCTGAACCAATTATATTAATTTGGGGATAGGTCGAAAAGCATTACACATTTATGGCAATTTAGCTAGCTAGCTTGCACTAATTCGTTCTATTTAGCTAGCTTGCTGATGCCATCTAATTTGTCCTGGGATATAAACATTGAGTTGTTATTTTACCTGTAATGCACAAGGTCCTCTACTTAATTAATCCACACATAAAATGGTCAACCGAATCATTTCTAGTCATCTCTCCTTCTCTCCATGTTCATACAAATATTTACACATGTTAAGTTTGCTGAAAACAAACACAGTTGACAGTGAGAGGACGTTTCTTTTTTTGCTGAGTTTATTACTATGAGCCCGTCAACCCCACTTAAAGTGCAAACGGCCACCACTGCTCCTCAGTCGTAGTGTGGTCATAAGGAGTAGACCAAGATGCAGCGTGGTATGTTTCCATCCTTTATTTTGGAAATGAAAACTTCAAAGAACAAAACGAACAAACGAAACGTGACGCTAAACTAAATGCTCACAGGCAACAATACATAGACAAGATCCCACAAAGCAGAATGGGAAAATGGCTACCTAAATATGATCCCCAATCAGAGACAGTGATAAACAGCTGCCTCTGATTGGGAACCATATCAGGCCACGATAGAAATACAATTCCCCTAGATAACACACACTAAATCACTTCCCGACCCAACCAACATAGAGAATAAACAGCTCTCTATGGTCAGGGAGTGACAATAAAATAAAATGTTATTACAAATGTTACACGTGTTTAGCAGATGTTATTGTAGGTGTAGCGAAACATGTGTTTCTAGCTCCGGCAGTGCAGTAATATCTAACAATTATGGGCTTAACAATTTCACAACAAACACCCAGTCTAAGTAAAGGAATGGAATTAAGAATATATAAATATACGGACGAGCAATATTAGATAGAAGCAGTTTTTCAGTCTCTCAGTCCCAGCTTTGATGCACCTGAACTCGCCTTCTGGATGATAGCGACAGGAAAAGGCAGTGGCTTGAGTGATTGTCATCCCTCATGATCTTTTTGGCTTTCCTGTGACATCAGTTGCTGTAGGTGTCCTGGAGGGCAGGTATTTTGCCCCCGGTGATGCGTTGGGCAGACTTCACCACTCTCTCGAGAGCCCTGCGGTTGTGGCCGGTGCAGTTTCCATACCATGCAGTGATACAGCCTGACAGGATGCTCTCAATTGTGCATCTGTAAAAGTTTGTAAGGGTTTTAGGTGACAAGCCAAATTTATTCAGCCTCCTGACGTTGAAGAGGCTGAAGAACACTCTCTGTCTGTGTGGACCATTTCAGTTTGTCAGTGATGTGTACGCCTCGGAACTTGAAACTTTCCACCTTCTCCACTGCGTTCCTGTCGATGTGGATAGGGGTGTGCTCCCTCTGCTTTTTCCTGAAGTCCACGATCGTCTCCTTTGTTTTGTTGACGTTGAGTGAGAGGTTATTTTCCTGGCGCCACCCAAAGCCCTCACATCCTCCCTGTAGGCTGTCTCGTCGTTGTTGGTACTCAAGCCGACTACTGTTGTGTCGTCTGCAAACTTGATGATTGAGTTGGAGGCGTGCTTGGCCATGCAGTCGTGGGTAAACAGGGAGTACAGGAGGGGGCTGAGCACGCACCCTTGTGAGGCCCCAGTGTTGAGGATCAGCGAAGTGGAGGTGTTGTTTCATACCTTCACCACCTGGGGGCGACCCATCAGGAAGTCCGTGACCCAGTTAAACAGGGTGGGGTTCAGACCCAGGGCCTCGAGCTGAATGATGAGCTTGGAGGGTACAATGGCTTTGAATTCTGAGTTATAGTCAATGAACAGCATTCTTACACAGGTAATCCTCTTGTGCAGATGGGATAGGGCCGAGTGCAGGGTGTTGGCGATTGCATTGTCTGTGGACCTATTGGGGCGGTAAGCAAATTGAAGTGGGTCTAGGGTGACAGGTAAGGTATAATCCTTGGCTCGTCTCTCAAAGCACTTCATGATGGCAGAAGTGAGTGCTACAGGCCATAGCCATTTAGTTCAGTTACCTTTGCATTCTTGTGTACAGGAACAATGGTGGCCCTCTTGAAGCAATGTAACGCAGTGGTGTTCGCTCTCTCCTCACCCCCCTCTGCTTGTTCTCCCTGTTCTTGGTTGTTATTCAGAGGGGTTTCCATGTGTCCTCAGAGCAGAAAACCTTCCATTTCTTCCTTGTCGTAAATTCATTCGGACACACAGATTGCGATCAGAGCAGGGGAAACATCCGAGAAGCGGAAGAGGTGCACACTCGGATGTTGGGATGTGTGCGTAACACAGTGAGTACTGTTGATACTGTGGGCTTAAACTGTCTGGAGTTGGCCTGACATGCTCAGTCAGACAGAAGGGAAAGGCTCAAATGGGACAGGAAGGGAAAGGGGATACCTAGTCAGTTGTACAACTGAATGTATTCAACTGACATGTGTCTTCCGCATTTAACCCAACCCCTCTGAATCAGGGACAAGCTATCCTTCGTTACCCTCGGTATCCTTCACCAGACGTTGAGCAGACCTGGGAGGAGGCGGGAGTCAGGAAGAGAGGGAATATTGCAATCTATCAGAGATGAGAGCTTACACGCCTCCATTTCTTGAGCATTTGTCGCCCAGACTTGCACAAAATGTGTTTTTCTCTGACTCATGGTGCCCAGAGACTTTCAGGCTCTGAAGATCAGTCATTCACTGGCTAGCAGCAGAGAGGGTCCCCAGGGTACGGAGGCTGTCAGTCATGACTCTTAATGTAACTAACTGCAAATTTGTTTCCTTTTTTGGTAAATGGGTGTAATAAACCTTCATTCCACATTACAGGGAAACATCCAGTTACCAGTATTAAGTTAATAAATAATTTAAACAGTTGCGGCCACCAGGTTAGGCTGCTCAGTTTCACCATTTCATTACTGGTAAAATCCATGGGAACTCCCATTAGGATCGAGCCAGGCGCTGCTCTCTCAAAGGCCCATGCATATCACTTTTCACAATTCTCCAAGCACAGAAAACCAGTCAGTATGACAGCCCTTGAAAAATAACAGTTTGTCTGTGAGGTGAGTGTTGACTTCACTGAAAGATGTCACCAACAAAGCGTGAATATGTGAATGATGTGTTTGCTGACATACAGTTGTGGAGAGTGAGTTGCTAGTGTTGCAAGCAGAAAACTGTACAGGCTCTTATGTCCACTTCAGTCCAGGATAGACCAAATTCAGTCAACCACAGGGGGACCATTCCAAATGCAGCTTACTAGAGTGAGTGAGTGAGTGAGTGAGTGAGTGAGTGAGTGAGTGAGTGAGTGAGAAACATTAAGCCCAACCAGAATCCTCTAGACTTCTCAATCACAATGAATGAAATTGAAGATAAAATCCTAACTTTAAAAATAAAGGAATGCAGACCAGAGAATATCAGTAATGAAATGGTGAAACTGAGCAGCCCTAACCTGGTGGACGCAACTGCTTAAATTATTTATTAACCTAATACTGGTAACTGGATGTTTCCCTGTAATGTGGAATGAAGGTTTATTACACCCATTTACCAAAAAGGAAACGAATTTGACCCCAATAACTACAGAGTGTGCAGTAATCTGGGGAAAATATTTAACAGCATCATGAATACCAGAATTCTTAGCTTCCTAAAGAAGCACAATTCCCTGAACAAATGTCAAATTGTCTTCCTCCCCAAACATCGCACCTCAGATCACATTTACTTCCTCCACACTCTCATGAATCTAAAAATCAAAAGGAACACAAGAAACAAGAACAAAGATGGACACTAAACAGTACATTTAGAAAAAACTTCAACCGTGATCTTTCAGAAGAAAGTAATTTCACAGGGAAACCACTACCAGTTACCAACAGCAGAACTACACTAAAGCACAATACCAGCTATAATGACCTGGCCTGGAGATAAACTAAAATGGGAGTTTCAGCCTGGCTGAAAACGCTCTGCATGGAAAAACCAGAAGAGCGTGTTATGCTATCAATTACAAATTCAGTAATATAAATATCCCTATTATGTTGTCATTCTGACCTCAATACTACTGTATGGTAGCAAAGTGCGTGGACCCATCTCCGATCCTGACTTCAGCAAATGGAAAAAAGTCCCCATTGGAAAATTTCTGTTAGAATTTATCAAAAGTATTTTAGGTGTACTTTAAAACTAAACTTGATCGTTGTCATTGGCAGGATATCTAAGCCTCCAAGATGTAAGAGGAAGAAAACCCCTCTGAGAATACTGACTGAGCGACCACAGTCTGGAAATTGAAAGAGGAAGACACCTTAAATCTTGGCTGCAAAGAGATCAGAGAATATGGAGGTATTGTGATTTACAGGAGCTAGAAACTGAGATGCACTTTCCTTTGTTCCTGCCCAAAATATGACAACATAGGGGAAACATATTACACAGATTTAGAAAATGATATACCAAACATTAGACAAATCCCTGATGTGCATAAACTCCCCATCCTGCTTGGAGAGGAGGAGCAACTGCTAAGCTGGCAGCTACATTTGTCACCCTGTGACACACACAGAGATGGGATAGACTTTGCAGTTGTTAGTGTTTTTGTTTTGTTTCATTGTGTTATGTTTGTCGTTTCTTTTCTTATTGAATCATTTTTACTAATTTCATTTCTATACATACTTAAGACAACACCTCATGTATGCACTCTAAATACACATGAAATAATACATCAAATAACATGTAATACACTCCTCCATACACACACACAGCTATGTCTTACTATACTTGTGACCAACAATTGATTCTCATTCAAAATCCTATTTTGCCTAACCATAAACCTAACCACAACACCTAACCCTAATCTTCACCCTAACACCTAAACCTAAAATGGGCCTTTTCACAAGTGAGGACCGGCAAAATGTCCTCACTTCGCATAATTTTCGTTGGTTTACTATTCTTGTGAGGACTTGACACCTACATTCCATAGGCAAGCTCATTGTGCCTGTCCAATGTTGTTACACATATGCACTGCATAATCTCATTTTTTATCTGAATCAGAGAGCGAGAGCGAGAGAGAGAGAGAGGGGATTTAATCCTCCCAGAATGAAGACTTAGCTCAGAGACAGAGAGGATGGAGACAGAGATAGAGAGTGAGAAAGTGTGAGCGTGAGGGAGATTAAAGGATATAATCCTGCCAGACAGAAGAGCTTCAGGGCTCCAAACTGAGCTCAGAGACAGAGAGGATGGAGACAGAGACAGAGAGGATGGAGACAGAGACAGAGAGGATGGAGACAGAGAGGATGGAGACAGAGACAGAGAGGATGGAGACAGAGACAGAGAGGATGGAGACAGAGACAGAGAGAGACAGAGAGGATGGAGACAGAGAGGATGGAGACAGCTATGGACAGATATCCTCTGAACTGAGAACATCAGATGGGGACCAACACATCTCCGGGACAGCTTTCAGCCCGTGGCTGAAGTGACTGGTTGTAGTGACTGCAGTGCTCAGTATGGCAGAGGGAAGGGCCTAGACCAGGCGTCCACAGCTCTGGTTGTTGAAAGCCACACCCACAGTCCTGCTGGTGACTGATTTCTACCTAGGAAAGCAGGTGTGTACACTCTCCAGACAAACTGAAACATCAGGTGTCAGTGTCACCAAAACCAGAACACAAGAGTCTGAGGTGTGACGCTGTTCAAGCACTATATCCGAACAAAGCAGAGCCACAGTCATTCTCACATGGGCTCGACTTTCATGTGTCTTGGACTGGCCATTCATCAAGTGGACACCAGTAGAGCTGGGGGTAAAGTGGACGGGCTCAGAACCTGAAGTCAACAGATGAACATATCTGGGAATCTAGTTGATCCATTTCAATATGAAGAGGCCCTGTTGAAACACTTACCACCCTGACAAGAAGCGATGTCAATGTCATGCCTAGTGGTTATGGAAAATGACACATGCTGATTATGACTAATAATGAGAAAATGCATCTGTCAGTTCTCCTGTAGTTTGTCGGTCTGCCCATTTCACATGTTCAAGTAGATAATATGGGGTACAAAGAATAGATTTGACAATTTTCTGCTACATCAACAACCCATTCAGTTTAGTTGACAGATTCACTGACACATTTTTCATGCCTCTGAATGCATTTGTGAGGTGTGCAAAGATACGCAAAGAAATGGGACTCCTAGGAATCTGAATGTTTAATTATACATCTAGCAGATCTTCATTATACAAACAGAACACAATATCATAATGAGCCCTTCATATAGACCTGTAAAGATGATCAATGACACTCAACTGTGTCTTCTATGTCATGTACACCCAGACTTCTAAAATCCAATGGACAATATACACTGTGTAGTTACTGAAAATGTCCCACTTATTTTTGCCCTTTTCATGTAATACATTGTGACTCTCAGAACTTGAAGTGAATCACTACTGCTCTCTCTCCAAATGACATTGTGAAATGATGAGTGTTTAATGCTGTGGCTTGTTTTTTCCCATAAATTCTCATTTAATTTAGAAAGTGTTAGCTCAATCCTGAGCTCGGAGAATCATTTAAAAAACTTGAAATGTTGCAGACCGCGTGCACATACACACACACACCAGCATTTTTGGGTCCCTGCACAGCAAGGCCAAAGGCCCACAATGTTCTATTTAGTCTTTAAGGAATTGAATGTTCTGAGAGATATGAGGAAACAAAGGTTTAATATAGGCTGAAAAATCTCAACATTCAGCCAAAACCTAACCCTACAAAAGACACTGTTGGGAGATCTGAAAAGCCACAGTCAGTCAATTAAAATATAATAATACAATTGGCAAAAATATTAATCTTTCATTTACAATCTTTGGGTACTATGAGATTAGAACGGTTCAGAACTTATGTAAGGCATCACAGCACAGTTGAAATGTATATGGCACATGGAAACCAAGAAAGGGTGGTCTACTGAGATAGGTGGAATGGACAGAGTAACTGAGGGCTGGGATTAAAATCTCATGATCTCTAACAGTTATGATCGAAAACACCATACATCATGTACCTGTATACATGAGTACCTTTTAATGTGTGTTGTTTATATCAAACTATATTTATGTCATTTAATACTGTATATAAAAATACTATGTCTGTAAAATATATGAACAATGTACACTAAGCAGACAAAACAAAGAACACCTGCTCCTTCCATGCCAGACTGACCAGGTGACTCCAGTGGAAGTTATGATCCCTTATTGATGTCACCTGTTAAATCCACTTCAAGCAGTGTAGGTGAAGGGGAAGAGACGGGTTAAAGAAGGATAACTAAGCCTTGAGACAATTGAGATATGGATTGTGTATGTGTGCCATTCGGATTTAAGTGCCTTTGAACAAGGTGTGGTAGTAGATGCCAGGCGCACCGGTTTGTGCTGTATGGTAGCAAAGTGCGTGGACCCATCTCCGATCCTGACTTCAGCAAATGAAAAAAAGTCCCCATTGGAAAATTTCTGTTAGAATTTATCAAAAGTATTTTACAAAAGTGTTCCAAAAGTCCTCGGATGCTATTTAAGTAAAATCTTCACTGCCCACTGCATACCTACTTGATTGTTTAGGTGAAGGTGTCCTATAACACTGTGCCAACTGGCAATTTTATCTGTTGTTTGGATTTTCTTACATAACATATTTGACACATTGGACACAAACGCGAATGGTTATCGAACTCGGCCATTTGCAGCGGTCTCTAGTTTTCTTTCTGTTTAATTATTGAAACGTGTTCCTGGATAAAATGGTGAATTGCACTGACCTGCTATGAGTGTCAGCTTCTCATATCAGGGAAATACTGTCATCTACTGGTCCTCTTTAAAGGTAAAATGTGTCTAGTGTACCATGAATGGCATTTAAACAAGACAGAATCAATCAAATCAAATGGATATAATTTGCAATGCATTGATCAAAGTAATGCATTTAATTTATATTGGTTTAATATGTCAACAACATTTCTTGATCTTGAATCCATTTATTGATCTTGAATCGCATCGCAATGTCTGCATTCGATTCCAAATCTGCCAACTGAAAAACGTATTTTCTCATTTCGCCAACGGATCTCCTTCCAGCAGGAAACCTAATTTCTTCATTTTGATCCTAGTTGGCTTTCATAGGTATGGGTGTCATGGCAACGAAATAAACAAATACTTACCTTCATGACCTAAACGGAGAGAGATTTTCGATGTGATGACTATGACGAGTGAGGAGCTGGTAAGAGCCTGTCGTCGCGAGTTACTATTTTAAGAGCTTTAACTGTACATTTGGTCACATGTAGAAGTGAGGCCGTCTTTATATCACTAAATATGCACGTATCGTGAAATGTTGTATTGGTACTCTTGAATATGAATCCTACTTTTTTTGCCAGGGGGGTTTAAATCGTCACGAGAGAAAAGGGGAAAAACGTCACGGGTAGGCGTGTCCGAGCATACGGCCCAGTCCGAGCATAGAAAATGATGCCTTATGTATCAAAAAGTTACGATGAGTGTAAAAAAAACAACACAAAATAGCAGAATTTGCAGCGCCATATAAGCATACATGGACTACACATATGTCCTCTGCCTCGACGACGATGGCAGTATTATCAGCAGCACCTGTATTTCTACGAAAGAAATGCGTTAACTTATGTAATTTTTCTGTTTAAATTAAATCTTTCTTTAATTTTCTTTTCTCTGCCCCTGCTCTGAAAGCGCCTCATTGTAGCAGCTTAATTTCAATGAAAGTCATGTTTACAATCATATCGCATGAAGCATTGCAATGCAACTCTGTCAGGGTGGAACAGTCTATTATTATGAAATAGTCCATGGGTGTTTAATGACAGTACCACACTACGATTATAAGAATATGAAATATATGTACATTTATGGAAATAAATTATCAATCAATTTTTCGGCTGTATGGTATCATTTATTTTCTTGGAGGCCCTTTTGTCTCACCAATGTGTCCTCATTAAGGCACTGCATCTCAGTACAAGAGGTGTCACTGAGGTCCCTGGTTCGAATCCAGGCTGCATCACATCCGGCTGTGATTGGGAGTCCCATAGGGCGTTGCACAATTGGCCCAGCGTCATCTGGGTTTGGCCGGGGTAAGCTGTCATTGTAAATAATAATTTGTTCTTAACTGACCTGCCTATTTAAATACATTTTAAATAAAACACATTTCAAAAATAATTCACCTGGGCACAGTGCCCAGGCATTCCTTTGCAACTTTGAAGCTTCAAAGGAAGCATTTCCTCAATGGCTGATGGAAATGCCATCTGATGACTTTTGTGTAGAAGGGCTGTAAGTCGCTATGGATAAGAATGTCTACTAAATGACTAAAATCTAAATTCAGATCCTTTTTCTTGAAGTACCCTTCACCCTGTCACCTGAATGCAGTGTGTCTCAAAGATTAAATGGATAAGAGGTCCTTGGCACAGGGGAAAAGTGCACTTCAGTTAGTATGTGTGCCAAATCGCTTACACAAGCACCTGGATGTCAGACTGAGTTGTATACAACAAGTCTACTGTTCTGTAGAGACTAAAGCCAGAAACACTGAGGAGAGGTGGGAGTCGACTCTTGGCTGAATGGACCTCGTCTACAGCAGGGTTCAAAAAGTTCCTATAAAATATAGGCATAGGACCCTCCCAAGATACGCTTTGTTTCCCCATTAGATTTTGTGGAAGTGTAATAATGAGATGGGAATTAAAGGCAATTCATGTTCTGCCACAAGTAGCCTAACATTCACAGCCACAAAATTGAGAGTGGACAATAGGCCTACCATGATGGCGCTGACATCAAAGAAAGTTACCTGACTGGTTGTGCATCACGTCATTGAAACTTGCATTTAGTCTACCTGTCCTTACCGGCCGTTTACGGTAGAGATCCTTTGAACGAATTGGGGGCGATGAAACAATGGAGCCCCATTCATTTTCATTGAAGGAAAGCGAAGAGGGCTGGGACCATTGAAAGCTGAACTTTTGTCGCATACTCCACAATATCGCGTTGCAATTGACCAATCGAAGCTCACTATAGTTTTCTGCACCTACTGGATTGGTTGTTGATACCTAGCACTACCTAGCACCGACATGAGGGCGACGCTAGCATGGCTATCCGAATTAACGTGTTCAAAGGATCTCGGCCATCACACTATGCAACCGGCAGTCCCCTAGCCAGCTAGCCTCACCCTGATGTGGGTGCTAACAAGCTAGCTAGGTAGTGATAAGTATCAACAGCCATTGTCAGACAATCCAGAAGAGGTTGGAAGCTTTGGTGAGCTTTAATTGGTCACTCGTTCAGCTTTCCCCACTTTAGTCCAGCCCTGTTCAAATAACACATTGCTCAAAGGTCCCCTGCCCAAACCGCAACTCTGAAAAGGGTGAAATTGAGGCCCACAATTCAGGGCATTCCTGCATGTGGGCATTCCTGTCAGCCTTAAGCTATGTCTTAATTCTGTGACAGCATATTGGATGACCGTCATTCAGATTCTGTTCACCCAGCACAATGCAACTGTGATAGGTTGAGGCTACCACATGATACTCAAAAATTTCACATACCCATCATGATGTTGCTTCAACCTAGTCTACGAATGAAAGTTTATAACAGGGGCACAGGTCAATAGACAAATTGGAATGATATTGGTGAAAGCCTGTGGCACATTCAATGCCATCTTACACACTCTTGCCTGCATCTAGCTGATCTAGGGTGCAATTATTAGTCCAACAGTTGCAAACAAGTGTTTCTATTGGACAAATTCAGGTAGATTTATCCCAGTTTCGTTTTGTTTGCTACTGTTTAAGCGGAAGGGGGTCAGAACCATGAACCTTCTAGATTTTGAATTGAAGTCAGTGTACCCAGAGGGGGACAGCTCCGGCTACACCGTGGTGCTACCCCAGAGAGTGCTGTTGAGTCTACTGTAGACCTTCATTGCAAAACAGTGTTTTTAAATCAGTTATTTGGTGACGTGAATATATTTTGTGTAGTTTTATCTGCAAATTATACAAATTATGAAACATGAAAAAAGTTATGAAATTCACTGAGTAGGGTGTGATCCCTTCCTCCTCTGAGGAGGCGCCACTGCTGTCAGCCTACAATAACTACCTATGTTTGGAGCATGTATATTGTGTTTAAGATGAGTTCAAATTGCACAATAACAATGGTGATTATCCATAAACTGACACTAACTGCCTTTTCCATTTTATTAAAATGTAAATTAATATTTATTCACAAATATCCTGAAGGTCGTTTTTGGAGATGTGTGGCACAGTGTTTATATTCATGTTAGCCTACTCACGGAATCACTGGCGTTTTTGCGCAACTGTTCCTCCTCTCCAACGACCGAAGATTCTACTACCAGCTTCTCGAAGCATGCAGAGCCGAGAGAGGAGCTCTTCTGATGGGACAGGATTAAATGGGAGACAATGAGTTTCGGGCTGTCATGTCCCGTTAGCTCTGGCTTGCTCGCGGACGCTCCATCGGCCCCCAGTAGCTGATGCAGAGGTTGCCCGGTGCTGCTGCTCCCAGGCGCTGTACCGCCGAGGGACTGGTCAGCCAGGAAAGGCGCCGGGGTAGAGCAGCAGAGATTGGGCTGTGAGGACGAAAAGAAACGGTCTAGCTCTTTCTTTTTTCTTTTAAACATCCATAACCCGGTCTCCTTTTTACTGTCGGGACTGCGACGCCCAGAGCCCAATTTGGGGCTCAAAAACGGTTTGGTTTTGTCTTGGAAATTCTTCCACATCCTTCGTTGGTAGGAAATCGATTCCTGTCCCTTCGTAGCGCTATCATCCTTGGGGTTGTCCTCCATAGTGCTAGTACAGCAACCTGCCAGTCTGAGCGCGCAGCTTAGTGAATGTCACCGTTGGCTAATGATAGGCTACAGCAGTACTTCTACTGATCAATTTCCAGCGGCAAGGAGCCGCATTGACAAAGGGTGTGTGTGTTTTGTTCTTCGGGAGCGCGTCTTCCCGGAATATGTGCAGCTGAAGTGTGAATGTCATGACAAACGTGGTGTGTCGCTGTCAAACAGTAAAATGATGGAGCGGAAGCCGTTGCGCGTGCAATAATTGTGAAGTTCACACAGGCTGTTTGGACAGAACAACCACATTGGAGACAAGTGACAACAAATAAACATACTATGGCTTTTAATAACTTGCTATGCTTTGGTTATCACTATTTACACGTTTTTTCAATTTCATGTAATGAATACTGAACATATTAAAAGCTGCGAAGTGCCTCCACCTGGTCAACCCATGTCAGTGGGTGTAAATTATCTACATGTCCTGATTGCATTGCATAATTGATGCCATTGATTCGTCTCCCTAGGCAGACAGGTTGCCTTCCACATTAACAATGTCCTAGCAACATATTAGTGATGTTGCCCTAGGTCTGGGATTTCTGATATGCTACAGATTATGTTTAGCATTTTGCAAGAGGTTTGTGTAATCAATATCATCCTAATAAATTAAGCCGTTTGATGTCTTACCTAATCCTTTCCTCTCTGCTGTCTGAGAGAAAGGCACTCAGATGACCATTTTGGGTGAGCTCCAGAATCATCACGTTGAACAGCTGCTGGCTCTCTTTGGAAGATTGCCCTAATCTTGCATTGTGTAACTTTAGCTGTGCTGAAACTCCAACCACGATGCCAGGCACCTTATAGTAAACCTCAATATTGTGTGGAATGTGATTCAATATGTCAGTAGGCTTTAAGCAACTTATATTATACCTTATATTACAATTTATATTGCAACTCGTTTAACAACATGGAAGTAATGCTGGTTGTGCGATAGGCATACCCAGTGGAAATATACTATGAATCTCTTTATGTTTCCATCCATTTCTAATGGTTTGTTAATGTTATTTAAGCATTTCTTACTTCAGGGTTACCATACATATCCGCTGATGCAAGCAGATGTTTGACAGAGGTGCATCTGCTTTTTGTCTTCTGAAAGCCCTAAAAATTGCTAAAGACTCCAGCCACTCCAGTCATAGACTGTTCTCTCTGCTACCGCACGGCAAGCGGTACCGGAGCATAAAGTCTAGGTCCAAAAGGCTTCTTAACAGCTTCTACCCCCAAGCCATAAGACTGCTGAACAGCTAATCAAATGGCTACCCAGACTATTTGCATTGACCCCCCCCTTTTTTTTTACACTGCTGCTACTCGCTGTTTATTATCTATGCATAGTCACCTTACCCCTACATACATGTACATATTACCTTGACTAACCTGCACATTGACCCGGTACCGGTACCCCCTGTATACAGCCTCATTGTTGTTATTTTATTGTGTTATTTTTTTATTATATTTTTTACTTTAGTTTATTTCGTAAATATTTTCTTAACTCTATTTCTTTAACTGCATTGTTTGTTAATGGCTTGTAAGTAAGCATTTCGCGGGAAGGTCTACACCTGTTGTATTCGGTGCATGTGACTAATACAATTTGATTTGATTTGAATTCCTGTAAGATTCCTCATTAACACGTGTCCCTTGGCCTCATCTCAACATTGGAGTCTGTATGACCTGGATATCACTCTTCTTGCATATGTACACAAACCAAGTCAGACAGGGTCGCTCTATCTATCTATCTATCTATCTATCTATCTATCTATCTATCTATCTGTCTGTCTGTCTGTCTATCTGTCTGTCTGTCTGTCTGTCTGTCTGTCTGTCTGTCTGTCTGTCTGTCTGTCTGTCTGTCTGTCTGTCTGTCTGTCTGTCTGTCTGTCTGTCTGCCTTCCTTCCTTCCTTCCTTCCTCTTTTCCCCTCTTATCTTTCTTACACACACTCTTTAACACACACATTGCTTTTACACCTAGATGATGGCATTAAAATGGGGATTGTGAGGAACAATATTGTATCTGGTGCAGTTTCACTGCCAATAAATGACGGACAGGCCAAGGAGGCCAAGATTTATTGGTGAGGGAATTCAGTATCACTTGAGGACATTGGGGATATGAGGTGAGACACAGGTTGATGATCTGATGAACTGCTTGTTCATTTAGTGGACCTGAAGCACATCACCTTCAACCCCTATCACAATTGACACACTTTAAAAATAACCTATATACTTCATCCAAACTGCTACAACTTCAACTCACATGTAAAGGTTGTTTCTCAGACTATGGATGGTGCAGAGACTTGGAGACAGACTGGCCTTTTCTCGATTTGATTTGCTCAACTTTTGCATCCTCTGCTCCGTCAAAGTTAATCGAGGAGGGGTGGCGAGGAGAGTGAACGTGGATGTAAATGTGCTTGTATGAAATGAGAAACTCATTTTCCACTCCGTGTTATCAGGAAAATTACATTAAGGGTGGAAACCCCAAATAAATGTATAAAGTGATAAAAACAAATGTATAAAGTTGTGCAAGACATTTTATAGAGAAAAGGATAAGTAGCATATCGTTTTAAAATGTTAGCATGCTTTTCTCCTTCGAGAAAACAATAGCTCATTCAAAAGTGGTGTGGTAGATTTCAAAACTCTTCCATGAAGGACTCATATAAGATATACTTGTGCTTCCTCACCAAAAGGAGGCTATTGAGGAGGGAAGGACCGTCTTCCATTTACCTACTAACAAATTGACACACTCCTTGACCACTCAACCAATTATTGATTTCTGGGTCACGGAGGAGAGCGGACGGAGGAAAGAAGACTATTGCCCAAATGAGAAATCCCCCTGTCTTTCTCCGCGTCCCGTTGGAAAATTAACCACCATCTTTAAAGATGGAGTCTGCAGTAGGGAAACAGTGCCACTGTCCGCCCCATGACCATTGTTATTGTTTTTGTTTTGTTGATAAAGCAGAGGTAAAGAGCATCACACAACGTGGTAAAATGGCCAAGGGTAAAAAATAATCAAATCAAATTTGATTTGTCACGTGTGCCTAATACAAACAGGTGTTGTACAGTGAAATGCTTACCTACAAGCCCTTAACCAACAATGCAGTTTTAAGAAAAATAAGGGTTAAGTATAAAATAGATAAGTAAAAAAATAAAAAATTCTAGAAACAAATAATTAGAGAGCAGCAGTAAAATAACAATGGCGAGGCTATATACAGGGGGTACCAGCACAGAGTCAATGTGCGGTGGCACCGGTTAGTTGAGGTAATTGAGGTAATATGTACATGTAGGTAGAGTTAACGTGACTATGCATAGATAATAAACAGAGAGTAGCAGCAGCATAAAGAGGGGGGGGGGGCAATGCAAATAGTCCGGGTAGCCATTTGATTAGCTGTTCAGGAGTCTTATGGCTTGGGGGTAGAAGCTGTTGGCTCTCAGGTACTGCTTGCCGTGAGATAGGAGAGTAGACAGTCCATGACTAGGGTGACTGGAGGGTTTGACAATTTTTAGGTCCTTTCTTTGACACTGCCTGGGTTAGAGGTCCTGGATGACAGGAAGCTTGGCTCCAGTGATGTACTAGGCCGTACTCACTACCCTCTGTAGTGCCTTGCGGTCGGAGGCCGAGCAGTTGTCATACCAGGCAATGATGCAACCAGTCAGGATGCTCTCGAGGGTGCAGCTGAATAACTTTTTGAGGATCTGAGGACCCATGCCCAAATCTTTTCAGTCTCCTGAGGGGGAATAGGCTTTGTCGTGCCCTCTTCATGAGTGCCTTAGTGTGTTTGGACCATGATTCTTTGTTGGAGATGTGGACACCAAGGAACTTGAAGTTCTCAACCTGCTCCACTACAGCCCCGTCGATGAGAATGGAGCGTGCTCAGTCCTCCTTTTCCTGTAGTCCACAATCATCTCCTTTGTCTTGATCACGTTGAAGGAGAGGTTGATGTCCTGGCACCACACGGCCAGGTCTCTGACCTCCTCCTTATAGGCTGTCTCATCGATGTCAGTGATCAGGCCTACCACTGTTGTGTCATCTGCAAACTTAATGATGGTGTTGGAGTCGTGCCTGGCCATGCAGTCATGAGGGAACAGCGAGTACAGGAGGGGGCTGAGCACACACCCCTGAGGGGGCCCCATGTTGAGGATCAACATGGCGGATGTGCTGTTACCTACCCTTACCACCTAGGGGCGACCCGTCAGAAAGTCCAGGATCCAGGAGTAGAGGGAGGTGTTTAGTCCCAGGGTCCTCAGCTTAGTGATGAGCTTTGAGGGCACCATGGTATTGAAAACTGAGTTGTAGTCAATGAATAGCATTCTCACATACGTGTTCCTTTTGTACAGGTGAGAATGGGCAGTGTGGAGTGCCATAGCAATAGCATCATCTGTGGATCTGTCTGGAAGGAGAGTTTACAGTCTAGCCAGACACCTAGGTATTTATAGTTGTCCATATATTCTGCAGATGTGGCCAGGGCAATAAATTGCAATGTCCGTACTGTGAGACACCTATGACAGTGCTACAGGGAGACAGGACGGACAGCTGATGTGTAACAACACCTGCACAGGATCGGTACATCCGAACATCACACCTGCGGGACAGGTACAGGATGGCAACAGCAACTGCCGAGTTACACCAGGAACGCACAATCCCTCCATCAGTGCTCAGACTGTCCGCAATAGGCTGAGAAAGGCTGGACTGAAGGCTTGTAGGCCTGTTGTAAGTCAGGTCCTCACCAGACATCACCGGCAACAACATTGCCAGATAGGACTGGCAAAAAGTGCTCTTCACTGACGAGTTGCGGTTTTGTCTCACCAGGGGTGATGGTCGGATTTGCGTTTATCGTCGAAGGAATGAGCATTACACCATGGCCTGTACTCTGGAGCGGGATCAATTT
Organism: Oncorhynchus masou masou; assembly: GCF_036934945.1. Lineage (NCBI taxonomy): Eukaryota > Metazoa > Chordata > Actinopteri > Salmoniformes > Salmonidae > Oncorhynchus > Oncorhynchus masou. The sequence continues at coordinate 15,796,734 of NC_088212.1, forward strand.
GGAGGTGGAGGGTCCGTCATGGTCTGGGGCGGTGTGTCACAGCATCATCAGACTGAGCTTGTTGTCATTATAGGCAATCGCAAAGCTGTGCGTTACAGGGAAGACATCCTACTCCCTCATGTGGTTCCCTTCCTGCAGGCTCATCCTGACATGACCCTCCAGCATGACAATGCCATCAGCCATACTGCTTGTTCTGTGCGTGATTACCTGCAAGACAGGAATGTCAGTGTTCTGCCATGGCCAGCAAAGAGCCCAGATCTCATGGATCGGAGCATGACCTATTGGATTGGAGGGTGAGGGCTTCGGCCATTCCCCCCAGAAATCTCAGGGAACTTGCAGGTGCCTTGGTGGAAGAGTGGGGTAACATCTCACAGCAAGAACTGGCAAATCTGGTGTAGTCCATGAGGAGGAGATGACAAAATTCAGAAAATGGGCCATTCTTACAGTATTCTCTCTGTCCACCAAGTCAGAACTGTAGGATAAATAAAGAGGTCATATAAGCAGACAATGAAAGCTCTTACAATATTCAATGACGACATTTCTCTAAAACAGGCTATAGGCTACATGTGTATCACAAAGTTATGAGGGGGAAAGGGACCAACTTATTAGGGTGAGGCACATGGACTACTAACAGCTTGCTACACAACATACATTTAGTATTACTTTCTTAGCTACAGTATACATATCTCCCTGTCATATTATATTACATAAAGACATTTTTGGACTCACCTTGTTGTGCTGTGGTCACTTGAACAGGAACGTGGCGCAGCGGTCCCTATTGTGGTCACATTTTGTCATCAAACTTTGTCATCGAAGTCTCGCATTCTCTAGATTTATGGTGCTTTCAAGACAGCTGAGAACTTTGGAAAAAAAACAAGGTTGAATCATGATGTCAGTGATCTTCAGGTCGAAGAGGGCCGAGTTCCCGACTTGGAATTCCAAGTTGGATGACCATTCAAAACAAATTTCCCAGTCGGAGTTCCCAGTTGTCTTGAACTCACTGAAGTCGGAGATTTCCCAGTTCCAAGTTTCTAGTTGTTTTGAACACGGCAGAAGTCATGCTGGATTGACAGCATGGCCAATGTATTCAACCTTTCTGGCCCATGGCATGTGATTGTTTTCCCTTTTAAGCTAGGAAAAGAGACCCTTAGACAACACACCCACGTCACTGAATAGCAGGCTAGTGATTGCTTTGCAACGCTTGAAGGCTCAAGGTCATTGGCCACAGATAAAATGATGTCAAATCACGTTATATCTACAGTATCTGTGATTGGACTGATCATGTAAATATCATAATGATTCCTTACAAACCTCTCATTGTTGAATTTGCGAAATTGTAGTGTAATGTTTATGTGCAATGGCCGATGAGCACTGATACGTTTTATCTATAATTTCTCTTCATATGAAAAGGATTTGCCTGTAGACTGTCAACATGATTCAGGATGATGACTGCTTGTCTAGCTTGCTAAGATTTTGAAAGTATGATGTTTACATCAGTTCAATGTGTTTTATGTCTCTATTTTGGGTTTGGTCAGGGTGTGATTTGGGTGGGCACTCTATGTTCTATTTTCTATGTTTTTGTATTTCTGTGTTTTGGCCAGGTACGGTTCTTAATCAGGGACAGCTGTCTATCGTTGTCTCTGATTGGGAATCATACTTAGGTAGCCCTTTTCCCTCCTTTTTGTGTGGGAAGTTGACTTTGTTTGTGGCACATAGCCCTTAAGCTTCACGGTTGTTTTTGTATTGTTTATTGGTTTGTCGGTGTCATCCTAATAAAAAGGATTATGTACGCTCACCACGCTGCGCTTTGGTCTACTTCATTCAAAGACCGTGACACAGGCCTTGATCAATCATCTGAAGTGGTAGCAACATAAGAGTGGGCCGTATAGGAGAGTGAGGTCAGAGACAAAAGAGTGTTAAGTGTCTCTCTACGTGAGTCTATCTCTCTCTCGCTCCACCGGATCAGGCTGATTTGATTATACTGCACTGAGCAAAGCCTCACTGAATCTCATTCAGAGCTTATGGCTTATTCCTCATAAGTAAGCAGACATGTTTATGACATTCAATAAACATCAATGAGTTCTGGAACGGTTGCCAATCGTGCTGCTCAGATAAAGAACTGGCGTAACAGAGTTGTGTGTATGAAATAGATAGCTCCAACAGAGAAAAACACAATAATGCCCTCATGAACACAGGGGACATTGTGAAATTAGTTCAATACCAATGTTTTTTTTTTTTTTGACAAAATATTTGACATGACGCTATCTGAAATTAAAACTATAAATGATCACCTAATTGGTATATGTGTAAGAGAGAGCGAGAGAAGCAATAGGCCAGAATCAGAAATTGACTCCTCTACATGGAACAATAGAGGTGATAAGAGGTGATAAAGTTCATCAAACTGGCATACTGTCATGCTCAATATTCCCTGAGTTTATCTGCAAGGGCGCAGCCGTGTGATATGGAGTGAGTGCAGCTTGACACATTTGAATGGTTCAACGAGTGATTGTTAATGTAAATGGATAGTCGTGAGGCATGACGATCTCTAGCAATAGCCTACATGAGGTGGGATAGGCCTATCTGCTGTTCTTGTAAACAAATACAACTTAGAGTGAGTACCAGGTAAACAACAATGTGAGATCAGTGGGGTGAGAAAAGGAGTTATCATAAATATACGTTATGACAGAGAAATATCATTGTATTATGTCAGAGAGCACAACAAATCCGCTTGCACTGATGTCGGTTGAGGGATGACCACTGTAAAGAAGTGACACCACATGTCTGAAGAACATTTGAGAAATATATGTATTTCAAATAGATGAATAATGACTGTTTTTTGCAATATAGCCATTATGACACACATTTCCTAAAAAAGTCTTAAAATGTAAAAAAGTATCCTTAAACCTCTCATCGCTGCTTTCCACAAAGTGCTTCATCACCAGCACAGTGGGAAAGCTAGGTGTTGACACAATACATTTAGCTAAAGCACTGTTTGTGTTGTTAAAAGTGCTTGACAATATCAATCAAATAACCATAGAGCTATACAGCACACACTACGGGGATCTGAAAAGAAGCTGCTAGTGTGAGTTCATTCAAGGTAGAGCTTTACATCAATGTTCAAAAGGTGCCTTGTGGTCATAAAGATGTATGTGAACAATTCAATGAATTTGCATATCCCTAGTGGAGTGTTTTCCCCCGCATTGCTGATTATTATCTCATGCATGGTGAAAACACATTTGGGTTATTCATATGAACTGTGTACTTATTTAGGCAACTATAATTGCCTTGCTTGTATAACATTCTAATCTGTCTAAACCATGGATGGGCAACTTTGATGGGGGTGAGGGCCACAAAAAATATGAACTCATTATGATTGTCCCTAGCCTTTTGGGGGCCTTAAGCAGAATTCTTTCTCTTTCTTTAAAGTGGACAATATTTTTAGTGTTAGCTATTTTCCTGCATTTCTACACATTTTGCCTCAGGGCGTAGAAATAATGTTTCCGTTATAAGCAAGATTCATGCAATTCTACACATTATCCATGGGGAGGAGAGAAAATGTTGAAATTGTATAACTCATTTCATGCAATTCTACACATTTTGCCATAGGGTGGAGAGAAATGTTAGCCATTTTTAACATGGTATCTGAGTGAGAGTGACTATCAAAATCAATTTGACCATGATTACTACATGTTTAGACAGCTGACTAGATTTAGCAATCTAAAAAATGTTAGCTGACATGGGCTAATTGTTGACTCCATGAAACTTTCTGCATGGTTGCCAGAGATAGTCAGGCCAGGGTCCTCATTTATAACCATTGTGTATATGTAACACTAACGCCCAGACACACCTACAGTGTCATAGAGCTAAATGGTATGCAGCATCATCTGGATGTGTTCAACATCCACCTTCTTCTACCAAGCAATCTACGCACACAGTTTGATGAATACGTTTAATAAATCAATTGTATGCACCACACACACAACGCACTGCAACTGCCTCTGCAACACAATGCTGCAAGGCATTAATGTACTTTTGGTGTACCAAATTGCAATAACACTGTTGGTGTGATGCCTCGATCACACCGACAGTTTACATTTTGGTACACTAGAAGTACATTCATTTCCAATGGAACGCTGCGTTTGCCTTGCAGCATTGTGTTGAAGAAGCAGTTGCAGTGCGTTGTGTGTGTGGTGCATACATTGGATATATCAAACGTAGTGTTGCTTGAAAACTGGAGCATATTTTGGGGCCTATTTTGTGCATATGCAACGTTTATATATGGGCCCCAGGTGGGAGTGCACTGTATTGTAATGGTAAAGACAGCTGTCTTTCCTGTCTCATTCCAGCACTCTCAGGTGTGTTGCCAGCATTGCCAAGCTGTCTGGTGATGTGAGCGCCAGGGCGCAGCAGATCATCAGGCCCCAACAGGAGGTGTCAGAGGTCAAGTCAGGCCTGGGAGAGAGATTGGGAGAGATGGACACCAAGGTGAGAGACTCTAATCAACCGAACTGCTTGTAGGTCACACTCAACCTGACCAAGCACGTCACAAGAAGATGCATGAAGGTATCTCCGTTTCATTTTATCTTCCTTTACTGAAGGAATCAACGTTTTCTCTCGCTGAATACATGCAGTATATTATAGGGATGAGGACTGCAGTAAAAACAGACTTTTTGTGCTGGACAAACAGTGAAAGGGGATTTTAGCCTAGTCCACCACTTGGGAGCCAGGCCCAGCCAGTCAGAAGGAGTTTTTCCCCACAAAAGGGCTTTATTACAGACAGAAATTCTCTAAAACGATGTTGGAGGTGGCTTATGGTAGAGAAATTAACATTACATTCTCTGGCAACAGCTCTGGTGGACATTCCTGCAGTCAGCATGCCAATTGCACGCTCCCTCAAAACTTGAGACATCTGTGGCATTGTGTTATGTGACAAAACTGCACATTTTAGAGTGGCCTTTTATTGTCCCCGCATAAGGTGCACCTGTGTAATGATCATGCTTTTTACTCAGCTTCTTGATATCACACCTGTCAGGGGGATGGATTATCTCAAACCATGATGTAAAGAAATTTGTGCACAAAAATTGAGAGAAATAAGCTTTTTTGTAATAAGCTTTTTTTGGAAAATTAAGTAGTGATGTAGTCAGTGACAACTCTTTTGAAACAGAGCAATTAGATCATTGGAACCAGACCCTAGTCACTGTTTTGTCTAGGTTCAGGTTTTCCAGACTAGTCCCTGCATGCCCTACTCTCTGGGCAGTAGAGCCGGGCGGAAAATCACTGGGATTGCGGCACATTAACTCTAGAGCAGTGGTCCAGAGCGGCCATAAAAATGATTGAAAACTGGAGGAAAGTGGGTCGCCAACAGCAAAGGCAAGAGAACAAAACCACAACAACACTGACTCAAAAAAAGCATGAGGTCACAGGCGACTTGACACATTATGCCATTCTAATCATGCACACATGCAGGTCACTATACAGAGCACACAGCACAAACAACATGTACAGGTTACGCAGGGGCCAGGTTTGAAGTCGCAGTTGTCTGTCTGGACTCTAATTTGCCTCACAAGTGTTGCTGAATATGTTTTCATCCTTTGTGTTTGTGTGTGTATGGAGCAGGCCCAGGGCCAGAGAAACAGCTGACCTGCACAGCCACATCACAGCTCCTGGAGGCCCAGCAGACCTTGTCTAGTGCTCTTACAGTAACTCCTCTTAACACACACAACACGGACACTAACCTTTACAATCCTTTAGAGTCATACTGTTTATTGGCAGATGAAGGTAACATCCTCTGGCTCCACAGTGTGAGGGGGACTACGTTGTGGTGTATGAGCTTTGTCTGAAGGTTATTTAATTTAATGCCTCTGTGGTTTCTGTCTGCCTCAGCAGCAGCTGAAACTCAGTGAGAGGGACTGAGCTATTCTGATAGATGCCCTACTCTCGACTGTATACCCCGATGAAGACAGCTTGGCTGTCGAAACGTTGGTAATTAAATTGTTGCATCTGAGCTCCTAGTGTGCGGCTCTCTTTTATTTTCAAGTGTTCTACTCCGCTAGCCAGCACCTCGTCTTAATAGGTGTGCGTTTCTTTTTCTTCTACACTACTCAAGACTGTAACCTAAACCATGAATGAATGGTACAGCTATAGTTCACAGATGAAGAATTACAAATAGTATAATGCTGTTTTCTACGCAACAGAATATAACAGTAATACACACTGTATTCCACCTAAAACATTGACCTGTTGGTAACTCCATCAAGGCACTAGGTCAAAGCCCCTACATCAGGGAGGCTTTGTCCAAGCAATAAAATATATTCAGTAGCTCTCTCCTTGGGAAATGGTAAATGTAAGCCATTATGAGTGATAGGCAAGACCATTATTTTATGTTTAAGCCCTCTTGTTATTTTTACAATGGAATCACTAAGATCTTGTCACTTTACCCCTACCCATATGTAAATAGCTTTCCTTTATTTATCTCATACTACTGCACATTGACTCGGTACTGGTACCCAGTGTATATAGCCAAGTTATCGTTACGCTCTGTGTATTTATTGTACATAACTTGACTATTGTTATTCCTCGTGTTAACCTTCTATTTTATTATTTTTGTTGGGAAGGGCCCGTAAGTAAGCATTTCACTGTCAGTCAAATAAAAATATTTGATCAGGCCCAAGCAGGTAATCCATCTGTGTCTATTCCGCCATGGTCTGGTTCTGGTAACAGGGACTTAGAAAAATACTTCCAGGGTGAGGATCATTGGTAGCTTGAGCACGTCCTGTTGCACAGACCAGCCCCTTCAAACCACTCACTCACACATGCACGCACACAGACAGACACAGATACAGTGCCTTGCGAAAGTATTCGGCCCCCTTGAACTCAGGCTTCAAACATAAAGATATAAAACTGTATTTTTTTGTGAAGAATCAACAACAAGTGGGACACAATCATGAAGTGGAACGACATTTATTGGATATTTCAAACTTTTTTAACAAATCAAAAACTGAAAAATTGGGCATGCAGAATTATTCAGCCCCTTTACTTTCAGTGCAGCAAACTCTCTCCAGAGGTTCAGTGAGGATCTCTGAATGATCCAATGTTGACCTAAATGACTAATGATGATAAATACAATCCACCTGTGTGTAATCAAGTCTCCGTATAAATGCACCTGCACTGTGATAGTCTCAGAGGTCCGTTAAAAGCGCAGAGATCATCATGAAGAACAAGGAACACACCAGGCAGGTCCGAGATACTGTTGTGAAGAAGTTTAAAGTCGGATTTGGATACAAAAAGATTTCCCAAGCTTTAAACATCCAAAGGAGCACTGTGCAAGCGATAATATTGAAATGGAAGGAGTATCAGACCACTGCAAATCTACCAAGACCTGGCCGTCCCTCTAAACTTTCAGCTCATACAAGGAGAAGACTGATCATGCAGCCAAGAGGCCCATGATCACTCTGGATGAACTGCAGAGATCTACAGCTGAGGTGGGAGACTCTGTCCATAGGACAACAATCAGTCGTATATTGCACAAATCTGGCCTTTATGGAAGAGTGGCAAGAAGAAAGCCATTTCTTAAAGATATCCATAAAAAGTGTTGTTTAAAGTTTGCCACAAGCCACCTGGGAGACACACCAAACATGTGGAAGAAGGTGCTCTGGTCAGATGAAACCAAAATTGAACTTTTTGGCAACAATGCAAATGTTATGTTTGGAGTAAAAGCAACACAGCTCATCACCCTGAACACACCATACCCACTGTCAAACATGGTGGTGGCAGCATCATGGTTTGGGCCTGCTTTTCTTCAGCAGGGACAGGGAAGATGGTTAAAATTGATGGGAAGATGGATGGAGCCAAATACAGGACCATTCTGGAAGAAAACCTGATGGAGTCTGCAAAAGACCTGAGACTGGGACGGAGATTTGTCTTCCAACAAGACAATGATCCAAAACATAAAGCAAAATCTACAATGGAATGGTTCAAAAATAAACATATCCAGGTGTTAGAATGGCCAAGTCAAAGTCCAGACCTGAATCCAATCGAGAATCTGTGGAAAGAACTGAAAACTGCTGTTCACAAATGCTCTCCATCCAACCTCACTGAGCTTGAGCTGTTTTGCATGGAGGAATGGGAACAAATTTCAGTCTCTCGATGTGCAAAACTGATAGAGACATACCCCAAGCGACTTACAGCTGTAATCGCAGCAAAAGGTGGCGCTACAAAGTATTAACTTAAGGGGGCTGAATAATTTTGCACGCCCAATTTTTCAGTTTTTGATTTGTTAAAAAAGTTTGAAATTTCCAATAAATGTCGTTCCATTTCAAGATTGTGTCCCACTTGTTGTTGATTCTTCACAAAAAAATACAGTTTTATATCTTTATGTTTGAAGCCTGAAATGTGGCAAAAGGTCGCAAAGTTCAAGGGGGCCGAATACTTTCGCAAGGCACTGTATATACAAACACACACACCCTAGAGGCTTCCTCATTGCCTCTTTGTCTAGCGGAAACTCTCAATGAGAGTAATGAGGCATTCTGTGTTTGAGAAGCTATGGGTTAAGCCATAACATTGCACCATTGAGGCATTCTGTATTTGAGAAGCTATGGGTTAAGACATAACATATCCCCATTGAGGCATTCTGTATTTGAGAAGCTAGGTGTTAAGACATAACATTGCACCATTGAGGCATTCTGTATTTGAGAAGGTATGGGTTAAGACATAACATTGCACCATTGAGGCATTCTGTATTTGAGAAGCTATGGGTTAAGACATAACATTGCACCGTTGAGGCATTCTGTATTTGAGAAGCTATGGGTTAAGACATAACATTGCACCATTGAGGCATTCTGTATTTGAGAAGCTATGGGTTAAGACATAACATTGCACCGTTGAGGCAGCTATATTGAGTCATTGAGAATATTGTGCCACTACTCACAGAAAGCCTTTGTGGGAAGCTAACTCTGCATATCCAAGGTGACAGCTTTCACTGATCCCGTTTTTGGGGGAACTTTGCTCTGCAACCAACCTTTGGGTTTGTGTGAATGCAGAGGACAGGTGGCTGTCTCACTCCTCTCCAGTGGACAAAGCCTGGCAAAGAATTTCTGTTGAGGAGGTAGTATCTGAGTACAGCTGAATGAAGTCCTGACATACAGACCAATCAAAACAGTGTGTGTGAAAGGCTGTTGCTGAGATGGTCACTAGAATAATTACCCAAGAGAGCCCACTTGGAGTGCCTCCTCCCATCCAAGTGCAGGGCCTGCTAGAAAAACACACTCATGAAATGCTGAAAATCCTTGACACCCAGAACCTTAATTAACAAATGAAGATGTAACAGGCCCTTCCATAGAGCCTTCAAGCATGGACTTTTTGGAGGCTGATGGTAGGCTCTGGCAGACTTACCATGAGGCAGAAAAGGCAACTGCCTCAGGCCTAACATCCAGTGGTGTATTCATGGATGACAAGGGACCCAGGCTTCTCCAAATCTTTGACCAATAAAAAAAAACAATTATAAAATAATTTATCTTTCGTCTCTCTGTGTTTTCATAAGAATCTCACCGGAGAAATCATCAGAGAGAGGGAAACAGCACCCCTCTGTTTCAGTATGTGTAGCCCATGTATCTGATGCTGTCTGGACCAAAAGAGTATGCGCCACCGTGGACATGCGCCACCGTGATAAAAAATAAGGCAGAGACAGCAAAAAGACAACAGTCACACAGGCAGAAAAATGTGGTATAGGGCAAACAACGCAATTATCACAAGATAGGTTGTAATAAGGCTTTTTTACTGGCTTGGCTCGGCTTCCCCAGTGATTATACCCACACACTGCTACTGCTCACATCATCAAGGGGCCTCATGAGCTGAGCATAAACATTTAATAAATACATCTCTGCTTGAGGCCCCCGCCCATGCTCCCTCGATGCATATGAAATAAAAAAATAAATCCCCATCAAAATCCATCTGTTTAAGATAAAAAATATCTGGTGTTTTTTGTTGCATGTGTTGCGTCTCAATCCACCGCATCCACCGATGTCGGCCGTCCGCATCTGCGGTGGAAGGTGGCTGAGCTACTGCTGTGTTTGTCAGACCAGGAGACACCTCAACAATTGTTCTTCTCAGAAAAACATACACTACCGTCACCTAGAAATGTCCTTGTTTTTGAAAGAAAAGCATATTTTTCGGTCCATTAAAATAACATCAAATTGACCAGAAATACAGTGTAGACATTGTTAATGTTGTAAATTACTATTGTAGCTGGAAAAGGCTGATATTTTAATGAAATATCTACATAGGCGTACAGAGGCCCATTATCAGTAACCATCACTCCTGTGTTCCAATGGCACGTTGTGTTAGCTACATGACCCCTCCACAATTGTCAATGGGACTCGTCCAAAGGTAACCCAGTACTGGTCTGGAAAATACATTTCAATGGTATACTGGTTGTGAATATTTGTTACAATTCTTACATCTTTAAGATATAGGACATACACTTCTAAACATACTTACTTTTTATTACATTTTTGACTATCTGTTTTACCATGTATGAATCTGTTAATCAATGCGTTTCTATGGGCTAATAGCAGTAAAGACAAATTCAATATTTCATCAAATAATTATATATATTTTCTTAACTACAGGGGTCTTAAATGCAAAATCAAATAGCAAAATGGTCCTTGTATAACCATCTTAAAACAATTCCATATCTTAGCTTAGTAGAAACCCAGCCGTGGGTCAAAAGACTCTCGGGCAGGGATCCCCAACTGGTGGCCCACGGGTGGTTTTATTATGGCATGTTATACTCTTTTTTGGCCAGACAGCATCAGAAACATGGGCTACATATAGTAAGACAGAGGGGCGCTGTTTCGCGCGCTCAGATGCTTTCTCCAGTGAGGGTTTCAGCCACTTGCTAATTGAAGGAATGTTGGCGGGTGCACAGTGCACTCTTCAGATGCTGGAATTATTTTGGATGAACGTACATTACAGTTAAAATCTTTACTATAAATCCCATAAAAAAGATTAACCTCTGCCTGGGTTTGGTCCTTATGCCAATTTCCTGATGCCGATTTCTAGCTCATTGCTCCATGGAGCTGGCACTTGCTCTACCCAAAGAGCACATAACATTCTGAAAACCATTTTTGTTTCTTAGAGCTTGGTGAGAGCGTGATTGTATGCAAAATAACCATGAGACAATCTTCCTATAACGTTTCCTACAGGTTTCCTCATGGTTCTATTTACATTGTTCAGAGAACATTAAGAAACAATGTACTTCTGTGGGAATTTCAGTAGTTCAGCATTATGGTTTCTACAGGTTTCCTCGTGGTTCTATTTAAAGCAATGTTCTCAAATTGTTCACGTTAAGAAACAACATTCTTCTGTGGGAATTCCATTACTTCAGAATAACATTTTCTGCAGGTTTCCTCATGGTTTTATTTGTCATGTTCTCAACACATTAAGTAAACTTTCCATAAAATAACACAATAAAACATTTGTAACGTTCTAAGAATGTTATTTAAAAACATATACATAATGTTCTCAGCTCAACAAAACTCTCTCTGTCCTCTATCTTGTTAAGTGTGTTCAGGTGTGTTGGCCAAACCCACTACTTGGCCACACATGATCTTAATGAGTGTTTGTTTCCTTTGAAATGGGGTCTGTTTGAATAGACTAAAATGAACAGCTTTGTATGAGTAACAAAAAAAACAAGGCCATCCTGGTGGACAGTGGACTTATTCCATGGATAGAGCGCAGAAGGTCAATGGTTTGAATCTCATTGACGCCATGCCACAATAAAAAATACATGTGTTTGCATGATTAATACCTAAGCAAATTAAATTCCATGTGTTCTATCTGTGCTTGGAGTTCAAAACAGTTAACCTAAGCTAGCAGAATTATTGAAACATGTTCTCAGAATGTTATTTAATTACCTTCATATAACCTAGAATTTCTGTTCTCAGAACGTTAATAAAACCAAAATAATTACTTTATGGGATCCATAGAAAAACATTTGCGAACCTAACTGCAACCTAAAAGGTATCGTTCCCGGAAAAGGTGACATTTTCACTTCTATTCTCAGAACGTCTAAAAAACTTTCAGTTTTAATGGCCAGGAAACTTATGGCTTAATTCCTAGAACCAATGGGAAACAAAAAACCTAGTCATGAATCACACCCCAGTCTCATCTTTATACAGCTGTGAAGCTAGCTCTTCAGACCCTTCAATTCTTCACGCTGTCTTTAGAGGAGGGAAGGGGGAAGTAGGGGGCATGGCATAATTGACAAGGTTCTTAATGTTCTACACAGCAGCAGCCAGCATAGCCTGTAGGGAAGTCTATGAAGGCTGTATGTCATGTTGCAGGGACTGACTCTCCCTATCCAGAATATCTTTAGCGACTTTGTCAAGAGGTTTGGACCTTTTGGCGTAACAGTTAAGTTGCTGACTTGATAGTTACTGGACCAGGGTGGTTAAAGTCACGGTTGGTGCTACCCCTTGAATTCGCTCCATTGGTGTCAGAAGTGGGATGGTGGGTGGAGCAATCGGAGAGCTGTGTACATGTGAGGGACTTGGTATAGAGAAGCATGGAGACACGCTCTCCTAAAGGAAGGGGGTAATGGTAATGTAGCAACTTTAACCCAACATGTAACAACCTTATCAAGAGGCTTGGACCTCTTGGCATAAATGATTAAGGTGTTGGCTTGACAGTCGCTGGACCGGGTTTGTGTCAGGGCTACCCCTGAATTTGCTGTATTATACTCAAGCACCTTATTCACTATTTGATATAACCTTATATTAAGGTGAGGAGAGGAAATTTTAACTATTGATATGCAGCCCAAAAGTGTCCTCCAAGTTGTTAGTTGCCGAGTTGAGCTTGCAACTGTTGCAATAATTAATTCTAGAGGAATTCTCTATGGGAATCATATGGATTACGAGTTCTAAGATATAGGCCCAATTATGTGGTCTGTACGGTGTCTAGCTCTATTATTGCGGCACGTTCCCGTTTTCGCTGTTTAGAACGTAGTGCTATTTCATTAGCTTAGGCTACTTTCAATTTTGTTATACAGAAAGCGAAAGTAGAATTGCTCAGATCGAACTTCGCCGACGCATTGCTGTACAGGTAAGAAAAACACTAATATACATGTAATACTAATTTGGAAACCTTTTTGATAGGACTTGTCTGAAACTAAACGAATATTTATTTTATTTCTGTCTGTTATGGTTATGCCATTTTCTGTGGTCCATACAGTTGCATGTTTAGCAGCTGTGTATAATGTATAAGACATAAATGAAATATGACTATAAATATGACATTCTAGCGTAATTTAAATGTAGGCTACAGTAGGCTATATCTGTTAGGGTCCACTGTAGGAATAGACAGGGATGATGAGATCAGGATGCAGTGGTGGAAAACATACACAATTGTCATACTTGAGTAACAGTAAAGATACCTTACTATTGCACTATGCGGAATTCTCTCCGCCATTTCCTGGTTGCTAAAACTCTAGTTTGCCTAATTTCAGTTTATGTGACAAAATAAGCTAGTATAGTGTAGATAATCATTGTACCATCCAAACCGCTGTGAAACATATTTTCCATAACCAAAAATATTGCTGTTTCAGCTGTTTAATGCTGGTGTACAAAACCCGAAAGACAAAGACTCAAAAAAGAAACTTAAGAACGGAAAGCATAGAAAAAACAGAGCGACCACTTTAGACTTGTTTTCAAGTAACATTATAGATCTATGACTCACATTTGTATGTGGTTGGTTGCCCAAAAAGTTACATATTGACACTAATAGAAAAGGACTCAAGTAAAAGTAAAGGTCACCCGGTGAAATACTACTTGATTAAATGTCTAAAAGTATTTGGTTTTAAATATACTTAAGTATCAAAAGTAAAAGTAATTGCTCAAATATATCTAATTATCAAAAGTAAACATAGAAATAATTTCGCATTCCTTATATTAAAAAAATTCAGACGGCACTATTTACTCGTTTTAAAAATGTATGGGTAGCCAGGGGCATACTCCAACACTCAGTCATAATTTACAAACAAAACATTTGTGTCAGAGATCAGAGGCAGTAGAGAGGCAGTAGAGATGACTAGGACATTGTCTTGATAAGTGTGTGAATTGGACCATTTTCCCAGCCTGATAAGGAATCATTTGAAATGTAACAGTACTTTTGGGTGTCAGGAAAAATGTATGGGGTAAAAAGAACATTCTTTTCTTTAGGAATGTAGTGGAGTAAAAATAAATGTTGTCAAAAATGTAAATAGTAACATACAAATGCCCCAAACAACTACTTAAGTAGTACTTTAAAGTATTTTTACTTAAAGTTGCACTATGAAGAAATCACTCTGCCATTTCCTGGTTGCTGTAATAGTTTGCCTAATTTCAGTTTATGTGACAAAATAAGTTAGCATAGTTAAGAGAGTCATTGTACCATCATATTTTTCAAAACCAAAAATATTATATTTTCAGAGGTTTGAAGGTTGTGTACTAAACTGAAAGTAAAAGATGCAAAAACAAAACTTAAGAATGGGAAGCATTGAAATAACGCACATAGAACAAACTTGCTTTCAAGTAGAATGATAGATCTATAACTCACGTTTCTGTGTGAATTTGGTTGGGTCGCCCAAAAAGTTACATATTGCCACTTTAAAGCACTTTACACCAATGCCAGGCAGTAGGCCTACACTTAGCAGCCAACTCAAATCATTTTAAACAGTTCCATTCATTTGAAGTTCTATTTGGCTCCCATATACACCCTGAAGAATATTTTGTTTTGACTATCCAATTAATTCCATTCTAGGATGTCGGTGACGTACTTTGGCTGGGACGTGGTGTACGATGACAAATCCCTGGTGTTGGAACTGGGGGCAGAGCAGGAGCCTCAAAAGGGGGATTCTTACACTATGTACCATGGCACCAATGTCCAGACTGCTCGGCTCATCATCACCAATGGCTTCCGCCAGTCCCCTGATGGCATGTTGGGCCCCGGTGTGTACGTGAGCCGCAACCAGCAGAAGGCAGAGCGCTACCCGCTAAAAGCCCTCCCCTCCAACCGTGTGGTGCTGCAGCTGCGTGTAAACGCTGGTCGCGTGAAACGCATCGACAAAGACAACCACCCTATGCAAAAGAGCTGGAACGCAGCAGGGTACGACACCGCATGGGTTCCCCCCAACTGTGGCATGCAATCCGTGCCCAGCGGCCTGGAGGAGGACTGTGTGTTTGACCCCCAGCGCGTCGTGGTCACTAGCATCGCCAAGGCGCCCAACCCCACCATCCTGGCTGAGCTAAAGCAGTTGGTTTCACAGAAGCGGGCTGGGATTGGAAGGGGTGGAGACATGCAGGTTGCTGGGGGTGTGTGTACCCTGTGCAAGAGGAAAACCACACCAGATCAAACACATACGCTGCTCCCGTGCTGGGGCTGCGGACAGAACATCTGCACCCTAATGACCAAACACACCTGCTCTGCCAGTGCCTGACACAGGGGGGGGGGTGGACAAGGAGCAGCAGTGATGTGTCATGGTCTAGTAGTCTTCGGTGGTGTGTTATTGCATACATGTATCTCAGGGACCTAATATTTTTTTCTCCTGTAAAATATATGCTGTACATCATGTGGCCAGAATGTATCTCCTGAACAAACCTTTTATCTCCACATGTAGGCTTATGTTGTATGTGGCTGTTTTGGTGAACAATGATGTGCCAGAGGGGATCAACGAAGACACATAGCATGTTCTTGTACAGTACCAGTCAAAGGTTTGGACACACCTACTCATTCCAGGTTTTTTTTTTTTTTTCAGAATAATAGTGAAGAGTGTTAAATCAATCTATTTTATGAGATTCTTTAAAGTAGTCACCCTTTGCACATTCTTGGCATTCTCTTAACCAGCTTGATGAGGTAGTCACCTGGAATGCATTTCAATTAACAGGTGTGCCTTGTTAAAAGTTAATTTGTGGAATTTCTTTCCTTCTTAATGCATTTGAGCCAATCAGTTGTGTACCACCCCTGTATACAGAACATAGGTCCATATTATGGCAAGAACAGCTCAAATAAGCAAAGAGAAACTACAGTCCATCAGTTCTTTAAGACTTGGTCAGTCAATCCGGAAAATGTCAAGAACATTGAAAGTTTCTTGAAGTGCAGTCGCAAAAACCATCAAGCACTTTGATGAAGCTGGCTCTCATGAGGACCGCCACAGGAAAGGAAGACCCAGAGATAACTCTGCCACTGAAGATAAGTTCAATCGAGTTACCAGCCTCATAAATTGCAGCCCAAATAAATGCTTCACAGAGTTCAAGTAACAGACATCTCAACATCAACTGTGCAGACTGCGTGAATCAGGCCTTCATGGTTGAGTTTCTGCAAAGAAACCAATACTTAAAGACATCAATAATAAGAAGAGACTTGCTTGGGCCAAGAAACACGAGCAATGGACATGGGACCGATGGAACTCTGTCCTTTGGTCTGATGAGTCCAAATTTGAGATTTTTAGTTCCAAACAACATGTCTTTGTGAGACGTAGAGTAGGTGAACGGATGATCTCTGCATGTGTGGTTCCCACTGTGAAGCATGGAGGTGCTTTGCTGGTGACACTGTCAGTGATTTATTTAGAATTTAAGGCACACTTAACCTGCATGGTTACGACAGCAATCGGCAGCGATACACCATCCCATGTAGTTTGCGCTTAGTAGGACTATAATTTGATTTTCAACAATACAATGAACTCCAAACACAACTCCAGGCTGTGTAAGGGCTATTTGACCAAGGAGAGTGATGGCATCAGATGACCTGGCCTCCACAATCACCCGACCTCAACCCAATTGAGATGGTTTGGGATGAGTTGGACCACAGAGTGAAGGAAACGCAGCCAACAAGTGCTCAGCATATGTGGGAACTCCTTCTAGACTGTTTGAAAAAGCATTCCAGGTGAAGCTGGTTGAGAGAATGCCAAGATAGCACAAAGCTGTCATCAAGGCAAAGGGTGGCTACTTTGAATAATGTAAAATATATTTTGATTTAACAATTTTTTGGTTACTACATAATTCCATAGTCCTGATGTCTTCACTATTATTCCACAATGTAGAAAATAGTACAAATAAAGAAAAACCTTTCAATGAGTAGGAGTGTCCAAACTTGACTGGTACTGTGTGTTGGCTTTTTATTCCTGCAGTATCACTAATATCACTTTGTATATTTTCTTCTTCTTGAACTGCTCTGTTGGTTAAGAGTTTCTAAGTAAGCATTTCACGGTAAAGTCTACACTTGTTGTATTCGGCGCATGTGGCAAATAGTTTGATTTGATCCATTTCATATGAAATACATGTGCTCCAAAGTAAAAATACTCTTTCCTCATAGTGTTTGTGGTTCTTACATATAGCTATGGCAGTGGTTACATGATATCATTTGGCAATGTGCGACAGCATTCACATGAAATAAATAAGCAACAATTGTAAAAGCAGGTTCAGGACAGCGGCTTAATTTCCTTCAATTATATTTATTGCTGATGCGTTTCAGAGAAAGTGCCTCGTTTTAAACACAATTTCCTCAGTATGCACAGTGCAAACTACACTGGAATCTAAGGAGTTTGAGACCCAGTGGCGTGTGATGTGATTTCAACCATCTTTACTCTTCAGTCCTGACTCATGGGCAGACTTAGAGCATATACATCAAGGGTGGCCTTCCGCACCAGTGGGTTGGCTTTGAGCGCAAATTAAAAGTGTTATTAAATGATACATCCTTTCTGTCTTAAGGCGACACCCAAAAGCAGATATGTTAATATAGCTCATGCTCTGAAGGCACTTTCCTACATGATAAACAGCATAGTGCAATAACAAAGCTTACATTCTTAATTAGCCAACTACATAATTGAAACAATATCTTGTTTGTCTGTCAATATCACAAGTGTCAGTCAAGGCATCTAGTAAGTGATCAGTTAAATATGGGTTAAGTGAGCATTCACCAGAAGCTGTAGGGAGACCATACATATGTTTTGGAATTGAGTTATTTCTTTCTGGTCAAAAGTGCTGAATCTGAAGGTGTAGGTTTGGGTGCATCCAAATGTACCCATTTGCTTTTTGGCTGAATGTGTTTGTGGTACTGTGAGTTGCCACTGGAGAAATTTACTTAAAGCTACAGAATGCACCTCTAAGGACTTGAAGTTAAACTGTTACACCCTGGAAGTAAAACATTGTGACAGGAATGTGTTCACTGCTTACCACTACCGTGCCTCCCCTCTACCTACATAAAGAATACCCTTTGAACATCATGGCAGGATATAGAGGAGTGGTCATCTCATGCATACGGTCATACATAGGCGACAACATAACCTATGCATGATATGACCACTCTACATCCTGCCGCGCTGCTCAAAAAGTTAAGATACCATTTTCAGAGGCTAGTGTTTCGACTCTCATTGCCTCCTGTTGGTGTTATTCCCAAATCTCAATATCCCATAGTAAGAACTGATTGCCTAAACTAATCTATTTCATACAAATACCATAAGTACTGTAAACTTTTGACACGATTGTGAAAGACCAAGAAAGCACAAGAGTCAAGCAATGAAGGAGATACATTGTTGACTTCAGGTCATGCATTGTTTGCAGTGTGAGTGGCTGGCCGTGGATGGAGCTGTGCTGTCCCCTGGTAGTCAGTCAGTCTGTAGTGGGCAGTCAGGAAGTGGTGAGTCGTGTGTGGAACTCCAGCAGTCTGCTGTCTCCACTGGCTTTGGCGTCATCCACCAGGGTCTAAAGACACACAGTAAAACTGCTGAATAGGAACACTAAACATTGTGACAGGAATATGTTTTAAGGGATGTTTTCACTGCGTACCACTACCTTCTACCTACATGCAGCATACCCTTTGAACAGCATAGCAGGACATAGTGGTCATCTCATGCATACAAACACACCCTATGAATGATATGACCACTGCCGCGCTGTTCAAAACGTTTCAAGATACAATCTTCAGAGGCTAGTGTTTTGACCACCTGACCCTCCTCATCTCTTTATCCTCTGAGACATTAGGCTAATGATCTTCTGTTACCTGATTGGAAGTCCCTAGCTAACTGCTGCTACATCAGTGCATCCCACCTGGCTGGCCTGCTCCTTATTGAAACAGTACACCTGACCTCAATTGTGCTCCATGCTTCGACAGACCAAGCAATCAATACACAGTAAATATACTACTTTCTCCTGTATTAAATATGGCATCTCATTTTCACCACAAATACTGTTATATTAGTCTTTTTAAAACAATCACACATGAATACTTGTATACTTCTTGGAAATCTTTTGGCTGTAATTGGTTCATTCTGTACTCACGTCCATCAGCTCAAAGTCGTCTTTGGCATGCAGGTGGCGTAGGAGGTACCAGCGAGCCACACACGCCACAGTCTCTGGGTAACCTTGGGAGGGGAAGTACACCAGCCTCTCCAACAAACGCCGCGTCTCCCTGGACCACAACAACAATCAGAGCAATCCGACTCAGACGACAGAGAGTTGTTTGCAGTGGATGTGCACAGGCTTTTACTATTGAGAATGTGTTATGAAGTTGTGTCACACAAGAATAAGCTGTCTGGTAATATCAACTGTACTGTTGGAACACATTCATTGAAGATTTGCTGTCATGGTTCGAGGAGCGAGAATATGAAATGGAGATTATGGGTACATCCCAATAATATCTCCTTTATCCTGAAGTGTTCACTCATTCACTACTTCCCGTAAATCCAAAAGCATTGCCTTGGTGGAGACATTGGCTAGTGGGAGTTTTCACCATATTCCTGATTCCTAACTTGAAAGGAAACTACTGGTAAAGAAGTGAATAAGTCCACACTGGGAGAAAGGAGATAATTGGGACATCTCCAGCCACTCTGATGAGTAGCAGGGGTTCCCACCTGGCAGACATCTTTGTGGAGAAGTGTAGCAGGGCTTGGACAAGGAGGGCTACAGGGGAGGGGCCCAGCTTCAGAGCCTCAGTGGTCGCCTCCAGAACCAGCTCCTTCCATTCATCACCAGGGACTTTCGACTGAAACACACAAGAAAAAAAACAAAAGACATTTCATACCTCCATATAGGTGAGCAGATGGTGAATGTCCCTTGACAATGCAATGTTCCACTGTTTAATCAAGGAATTGTCTAATGCTACTCAAGGCTTTGTCTGCAATCTAATTTGGGCTCAGCAGGTACTGAGACAGATAATTACCATCCCACAGGAAGAGAAACGTTCATTCCCCTCCCTCATCAAGGTTCACTATTCCTCTTAAAAAGTCTCACAGCCATGGCCACATGAAGATGTTTGGTTTATTTTTTTCTTCCCTACAGACTGCTATATTTGTCCACTAATACAGGCCTAGTAAAGGCCCATTGAACTACTTTAGTGGGACATTTGTTTCCTTTTAAAAATATATATATTTTCAGGGGGTGCTGCAGCACCATCAGCACCCCTACTTCTCACAGCTATGCTCACAGGCCTGATGCAGAACTCAAACCTCCCCTTTTAGAGCTGTACATACACTGGGGCTGTTGAAAGGGACAATGAATACCCTTGGTGCTGTTTGCATTTCCACTTGGCTTTGATCAGTTGTCCCATCATTGTGTGTGTGTCATTCCTCACTAACCTGCCGTCTGTTTGTGTTCTGTTGTTGGTCTCTGTATTTGGGGGGGATGGGCCCGTGTTTTGTGTTAGCAACTGACCCAATACACCGGCTACCTTGGTTTAACCACATTTCAGACATTTTTAGGAAAAAGGGTTCACATGTCAAGGATCACTTGTGTAATTTACTGGAATACTACAAACAAACTCCAGATTCTTGACTTGTCATGGTTGTGTAAATAACTGTACATTTAACATCCCATGGTATTCCAGAAACTCCATCAACAAAATCCTATAATAAGTTCAGTATTAAATATGTTGAATCAATCATCCCCACCATGCCCAGCAGGGCTAGTCCCAGAGAGAGTCTCCCCATGCCCAGCAGGGCTAGTCCCAGAGAGTCTCCCCATGCCCAGCAGGGCTAGTCCCAGAGAGAGACTCCCCATGCCCAGCAGGGCTAGTCCCAGAGAGAGACTCCCCATGCCCAGCAGGGCTAGTCCCAGAGAGAGTCTCCCCATGCCCAGCAGGGCTAGTCCCAGAGAGAGTCTCCCCATGCCCAGCAGGGCTAGTCCCAGAGAGTCCCAGTCTCCCCATGCCCAGCAGGGCTAGTCCCAGAGAGAGTCTCCCCATGCCCAGCTCCCCAGGGCTAGTCCCAGAGAGTCTCCCCATGCCCAGCAGGGCTAGTCCCAGAGAGAGTCTCCCCATGCCCAGCAGGGCTAGTCCCAGAGAGAGACTCCCCATGCCCAGCAGGGCTAGTCCCAGAGAGAGTCTCCCCATGCCCAGCAGGGCTAGTCCCAGAGAGAGTCTCCCCATGCCCAGCAGGGCTAGTCCCAGAGAGAGTCTCCCCATGCCCAGCAGGGCTAGTCCCAGAGAGAGTCTCCCCATGCCCAGCAGGGCTAGTCCCAGAGAGAGTCTCCCCATGCCCAGCAGGGCTAGTTCCAGAGAGAGACTCACCATACCCAGCAGGGCTAGTCCCAGAGAGAGACTCACCATGCAGGGGCTGAGGGCCAGCAGGGCTAGTCCCAGAGGGAGACTCACCATACCCAGCAGGGCTAGTCCCAGAGAGAGACTCACCATGCAGGGGCTGAGGGCCAGCAGGGCTAGGCGCAGAAGACATGCCATTTTCCCACTGTGGAGGTCAAGCTGGGAGGCCAGCTGCAGGCTTTGTCTGTAGGCCATTACTGCCTGTACCAGCAGACCCTGGGTACGATACACCTCCGCCAGCCACTGAGAGAGGAGGGGAGAGACAAGTGAGGGAAGAAGGACGCGAACATACAATACTTTACAGACATCCAGGCCAATATCTTCAAACCCCCCCCCCCCCCTTCCCCAGTCAGCAATGTGTGTGACTCACGTGCCAGGCGGCCACTGAGGTGTGATTGGCTGAGACGGCACTGCTGAGCTGCTCCAGGACAGAAGCTGGCAGGGCAGTACCGGAACTAGACAGGAGGAGGTGTTCACACTGCACCTGCCTCAACAGCAGGACTACAGCGGGGTGCTCAGGAGACACACTCAGGACCTGGGAGAGAGGCAGGAGAGATGGGGTTAGAGGGAGAATTTCAGGAGAGGAAGAACACCTTCAGGAGATCAAACATGAAAACTCCTTCACTTTCAAATTAGACTCCAAAGCTCAGAGAGATGTATGACGGATGTGGTTTGGAAGTGCTGAGCGTACAGCGGACGTATGACTGTTGCATGTACAGGGTGTATTTGTATTTCTTATGGAGGCAGTTTGTATTGTAATGTTTTTAAAATTGTATATTCACAACACTCTGTGTGCCCTCAGGCCCCTACTACTACAGTGCCTTGCGAAAGTATTCGGCCCCCTTGAACTTTGCGACTTTTTGCCACATTTCAGGCTTCAAACATAAAGATATAAAACGGTATTTTTTTGTGAAGAATCAACAACAAGTGGGACACAATCATGATGTGGAACGACATTTATTGGATATTTCAAACTTTTTTAACAAATCAAAAACTGAAAAATTGGGGTGTGCAAAATTATTCAGCCCCCTTAAGTTAATACTTTGTAGCGCCACCTTTTGCTGCGATTCAGCTGTAAGTCGCTTGGGGTATGTCTATCAGTTTTGCACATCGAGAGACTGACATTTTTTCCCATTCCTCCTTGCAAAACAGCTCGAGCTCAGTGAGGTTGGATGGAGAGCATTTGTGAACAGCAGTTTTCAGTTCTTTCCACAGATTCTCGATTGGATTCAGGTCTGGACTTTGACTTGGCCATTCTAGCACCTGGATATGTTTATTTTTGAACCATTCCAATGTAGATTTTGCTTTATGTTTTGGATCATTGTCTTGTTGGAAGACAAATCTCCGTCCCAGTCTCAGGTCTTTTGCAGACTCCATCAGGTTTTCTTCCAGAATGGTCCTGTATTTGGCTCCATCCATCTTCCCATCAATTTTAACCATCTTCCCTGTCCCTGCTGAAGAAAAGCAGGCCCAAACCATGATGCTGCCACCACCATGTTTGACAGTGGGGATGGTGTGTTCATTGTGATGAGCTGTGTTGCTTTTACGCCAAACATAACGTTTTGCATTGTTGCCAAAAAGTTCAATTTTGGTTTCATCTGACCAGAGCACCTTCTTCCACATGTTTGGTGTGTCTCCCAGGTGGCTAGTGGCAAACTTTAAACAACACTTTTTATGGATATCTTTAAGAAATGGCTTTCTTCTTGCCACTTCCATAAAGGCCAGATTTGTGCAATATACGACTGATTGTTGTCCTATGGACGGAGTCTCCCACCTCAGCTGTAGATCTCTGCAGTTCATCCAGAGTGATCATGGGCCTCTTGGCTGCATCTCTGATCAGTCTTCTCCTTGTATGAGCTGAAAGTTTAGAGGGACGGCCAGGTCTTGGTAGATTTGCAGTGGTCTGATACTCCTTCCATTTCAATATTATCGCTTGCACAGTGCTCCTTAGGATGTTTAAAGCTTGGGAAATATTTTTGTATCCAAATCCGGCTTTAAACTTCTTCACAACAGTATCTCGGACCTGCCTGGTGTGTTCCTTGTTCTTCATGATGCTCTCTGCGCTTTTAACGGACCTCTGAGACTATCACAGTGCAGGTGCATTTATACGGAGACTTGATTACACACAGGTGGATTGTATTTATCATCATTAGTCATTTAGGTCAACATTGGATCATTCAGAGATCCTCACTGAACTTCTGGAGAGAGTTTGCTGCACTGAAAGTAAAGGGGCTGAATAATTTTGCACGCCCAATTTTTCAGTTTTTGATTTGTTAAAAAAGTTTGAAATATCCAATAAATGTCGTTCCACTTCATGATTGTGTCCCACTTATGTTGATTCTTCACAAAAAAAAATACAGTTTTATATCTTTATGTTTGAAGCCTGAAATGTGGGTAGAGGTCGCAAAGTTCAAGGGGGCCGAATACTTTCGCAAGGCACTGTACATATCTACAGTACTAACTCCATGTGTATGTGTGTGTATAGTGCGCATGTTATCGTGTGTGTCTGTGCCTATGTTTGTGTTGCTTCACAGTCCTGCTGTTCCATAAGGTGTTTTTAAATCTGTTTTTTTAAATCTAATTTTACTGCATGCATCAGTTACTTGATGTGGAATAGAGTTCCATGTAGTCATGGTTTTATGTAGTACTGTGTGCCTCCCATAGTCTGTTCTGGACTTGGGGACTGTGAAGAGACCTCTGGTGGCACGTCTTGTGGGCTATGCATGGATGTCCGAGCTGTGTGCCAGTAGTTCAGACAGCTTGGTGTATTCAACATGTTAATATCTCTCATAAATACAAGTACTGATGAAGTCACTGTAATCTCTCTGCCACTGAGCCAGGAGAGATTGACATGCATGTACATAGAGCTAATATTAATAATATGCAAGGGCGAGACATGCTGCCCTGTTCTGAGCCAATTGCAATTTTCCTAAGTCCTTTTATGTGGCACCTGACCACATGACTGAACAGTAGTCAAGGTACGACAAAACTAGGGCCTGTAGGACCTGTCTTGTTGATCGTGCTGTTAAGAAGGCAGAGCAACACTTTATTACGGACAGACTTCTCCCCATCTTAGCTACTGTTGTATCAATATGTTTTGACCATGACAGTTTACAATCCAGGGTTACTACAAGCAGTTTAGTCTCCTCAACTTGCTCAAATTCCACATTATTCATTGCAAGATTTAGTTGAGGTCTCGGGTTAAGTGAATGATTTGTCCCAAATACAATGCTTTTAGTTTTAGAAATATTTAGGGCTTACTTAATCCTTGCCAGCCACTCTGAAACTAACTGCAACTTTTTGTTAAGTGTTGCAGTCATTTTAGTCACTGTAGTAGCTGACATGTATAGTGTTTAGTCATCCGCATACATAGGCACTCTAGCTTTACTCAACACTACCCTGGGGAATTCCTGATTCTACCTGGATTATGTCTGAGAGGCTTCCATTAAAAGAACACTCTCTGTGTTCTGTTAGTGAAGTAACTCTTTATCCACATTATAGCAAGGGGTGTAAAGCCATAACACCTATGTTTTTCCAGCAGCAGACTATGATCGATAATGTCAAAACGTGCACTGAAGTCTAACAAGACAGGCCCCACAATCATTTCATCATCAATTTTTATCAGCCAATCAGTCATTTGTGTAAGTGCTGTGCTTGTTGAGTGTCCTTCCCTATAGGCATGCTGAAAGTCTGTTGTCAATTTGTTTACTGTGAAATAGCATTGTATTTGGGCAAACACAATTTTATCCAGAAGTTTACTAAGGGTTGGTAACAGGCAGATTGGTCGGCTATTTGAGCCAGAAAGGGGGCTTTACAATTCTTGGGTTGCGGAATGACTTTGCTTCCCTCCAGGCCTGAGGGCACACGCTTTCAAGTATCGGACCAAATTATGAAAGACAAAAATTGTACTTTTTAATTCCTTCAAGTCAGTGTGGATGAGGTGAAAATGTTATTGTCTATCAATAATGACAAGCCACCGGGGTCTGACAATCTGGATGGAAAATATTGAGGATAATAGCAGACAATATTGCCACATCTTCAATTTAAGGTACTTGGATGTGTGGTGTCAGCATTTGTTGCTGGTATGTCATGCCTAAGTTTGCAAAACTTGCCAATGAAAAAGTTTTTAAAAAGTAGTTGGCAATATCAGTGGTCTTTGTGATGAATGAGCTATCTGATTCAATGAATGATGGAGCAGTTGGCTTTTTTCTCCAACATTTAATTTTAAAGGTGCCCCAAAGCTTTTTACTATCATTCATCTTTGTTTCATGGTGTTGTTTCTTTTTATTCAGTTTAGTCACATGATTTCTTAATTTGCAGAATGTTTGCCAATCAGTTGGGCTACTAGACTTAATTGCCATACCTTTTGCCTCATTCCTCTCAACCATACTATTTTTCAATTCCTCATCAATCCAAGGGGATTTAACAGTGTTTACAGTCATTTTCTTAATGGGTGTGCTTATTAGTAACTGGGAATAAGTAGTTTCATAAATGTGTCAAGTGCAGCGTCTGGTTGCTCCTCATTACACATCAGACCAGCAAATATTCTTTACATCAACATATGAATCACTACAAAACTTATTGTATGACCTCTTATACATTATATTAGCCAGCCTTTGGAACAGTGGTTTTCCTAGATATGGCTATTATATTTGTTTGTAAATACCCTGGTAGGTTGACTGACAACCTGATCCAGTTTGCAGGCACTGGTCACAGTTTTACGTTTTTTCTTGAGTGGCAGCTTGATGAAAGTCAGTCAATATTTAAAATTACCCAGAAAATATACTTCTCTGTTGATATCACATGCTGTACCTTATCAAGCATTTCACACATATTATCCAGATACTGACTGTTAGCACTTGGTAGTCTATAGCAGCTTCCCGCAAGAATGGGCTTTAGGTGAGGTAGATGAACCTGTAGCCATATTACTTCAACAGTATTTAACGTGTGTGTGTGTGTACCTGAGAGCAGAGGGCCTCAGCCTGCTCTAGCTGGCCTCCACTTGTCAGTCCTGTCACAGCCTGCTGCAGCACCCAACCCTCCAGAGCCTGGGCCAGAGGCTGTTCCACCTCCTCCACATTCCGTACTGCACACACACACACACACACACACACACACACACACACACACACACACACACACACACACACACACACACACACACACACACACACACACACACACACACAAAAAGGTTAAAGAAAAGATAAACAAATGGAGCGAGGGAAAAAGTCTCACATTTAAATACTTTCTTTCGATCCAGAACTTAAATAATGATACATGACTTTTCTACACATGTACACAGAGTCACACACACACACACCTCAGACCAGTGCTGACCTACCTTTCTCTGACACCACGGCCATGAGCACCTGCTCCAAGCCTCGTCTGCCAGGGGTGGAGCCAGAAAGGGAGCAGGCTGTGTTCTCTGTGTGACAAGCAGCCATTAGCCCCGCCCACACCGCCGGGTCATCTGACAGACAGACGGGGTGAGGAACATGTTACATCAGGGAATCCATACACAGTGTCTATACACAGTCTTAAAGGGATTGAGGCTTTGTGTGTAGATGTTTATGTTGGAAAAGACTGTGTGTGTGTGATCATCATGGCCTTACCGGGGCAGAGTAGCACAGCCCTCTGCATGGTCTTCAGGGCGTTCCTGCTGCGATCTTCTCCAGAGTGCCTGCCACATGCCAGCTGGTTCACTCCACTGTACAGCAGTGCCCTCTACAGCCACACACAGGTAGTGGCAGGCAGCACACCCACACACAGGGACAGAATAGACACAGTGAGAGGGAGGGAACCAAACCGAGAAGATCAGTGGTGACATTTGGGGGGTGTCAAGCAGAGACGACGGGTATGGGTGAGGCGTGTGGGCAGGGGTGCACACGTACCTTTCCTTGGGTCATGCTGGAGAGACACGCAACGTGGCCTGCCACTGCACCTCCCTTGAACACACAACATAAGCAGAGTGAGTGAGTGAGTGAGTGAGTGAGTGAGTGAGTGAGTGAGTGAGTGAGTGAGTGAGTGAGTGAGATGACGTACCTTGGCCTTCCTGGGGTAATACTGTGGCACCAGTCTGGAAAGCAGGGCCCACAGGGAAGGGTTGCCAGGGTTACTGCACCAACACAACAAGAAAGCGTGTTACTATCTGTATCTACATACCTACTCATATGGAAGAGATTCTAGTGCTTTCTTTAATCCTAAACTACAGGACCAGTCAAAAGTTTGGAGACACCTACTCATATTTTGACTATTTTCTACATTGTAGAATAATAGTGAAGACATCAGAACTATGAGATACTACTTGATTCCATGTGTTAACCATATATTTGAGATTCTTCAAAGTAGCCGCACCTTTGCCATTGACAGCTTTGCACACTCTTGGCATTCTCGCAACCAGCTTCATGAGTTAGTCACCTGGAATGCATTTCAAGTTAATTTGTGGAATTTCTTTCCTTATTAATGCATTTGAGCCAATCAGTTGTGTTGTAGCAAGGTAGGGGTGGTATACAGAAGATAGACACATGCCAAATAGGGCTGTTACAGAGTTCAGGTAACAGACACATCTAAACATCAACTGTTCAGAGGAGACTGAGTGAATCAGACCTTGACATTTCTGCAAAGAAACCACTACTTAAGGACACCAATAAGAAGAAGAGACTTGCTTGGGCCAAGAAACACGAACAATGGGCATTAGACCGGTGGAAATCTGTCCTTTGGTTGAGATTTTTGGTTCCAACATCCGTGTCTTTGTGAGACGCAGAGTAGGTGAAAGGATGATCTCTGCATGTGTGGTTCCCACCATGAAGCATGGAGAAGATGATGTGATGGTACTTTGCTGGTGACAGAGTCTGATTTATTTAGAATTCAAGGAACACTTAACCAGCATGGCTACCACAGCATTCTGCAGCGATACTCCTCTTTGCACTTAGTGGGACTACCATTTGTTTTTAACAGGACAAAGACCCAAAACACACCTTCAGGCTGTGTAAGAGCTATTTGACTAAGAAGGAGAGTGATGGAGTGCTGCATTAGATGACCTGGCCTCCACAATCACCCGACCTCAACCTAATTGAGATATTTTGGGATGAGTTGGGCCGCAGAGTTAAGGAAAAGCAGCCAACAAGTGATCAGCATATGTGAGAACTGCTTCAAGACTGTTGGAAAAGCATTCCAGGTGAAGTTGGTTGAGCGAATGCCAAGAGTGTACAAAGCTGTCATCAAGGCAAAGGGTGGATACTTTGAAGAATCTAAAATATGATTTGTTTAACACTTTTTTGGTGACTACATGATTCCATATGTGTTATTTCAAAGTAGAAAATAGTCAAAATAAAGAAAAACCCTTGAATGAGTAGGTGTGTCCAAACTTGACTGGTACTGTATAAGAAAAGGGACCGTGATGCTACTCAAGGGAAGGGGGATGGAATAGGTCTGTAGTACAGGCCGGGATTAGGGGTCAATATTGAGACTTGGGCTGCATATCCTAGGAACCAAATGGAGCCAAGCTGAAACATGGAGGTAACTACCTGGACCTACCTAGTATTTGGTCCAATAAGAAACTAGTTTTAGTAGCAAAATGTTTCCCTTTGGACTATTGACTACACCCAGTGGAGTTGAGGTGTACCTGTGGACGGCCCTGGAGGCCTCTCGCTGCACAGCGCTGTAGTTGCCCTGCAGTGCCAGCAAGGTGCAGGTGAGCAGGCAGCGTTGCTCCACGGCAGCCCCAGTGGCCCTGCCCTGCTTCAGCAGCTCAGTGAGGGCCGCGCTGGCCAGGGTGCTGTCCCCATGGACAAGCCCCAGAGCACACAGGCACAGCAGAGACTCTGGCACAGGTTCCTTCAGCATGGAGCTACGGACACCACACAGACGCAAAGAGACAGAAACACACAGAGAGACACATACCGTAGGTTCAGTCATTCAGTGTGTGAAGGGAGAAGTGTTGAAGCAGTGGTGCGTCAGGAGGAACTGACCATTTGAAGAGCAGTGTTTTAGCAGAGTCCATGTTCCCCAGTCTGTGCTGCAGCAGAGCCAGAGAAGTCAGAATGTAGGCCTTCTCTTTCTCAGTAGAGGTCACCATCAGAGCCTTCTCATAGGCTAAGAGACAGGGCAATGTTGAAAGGCATCCACACATATAAAAATACCCCCCCCGACACTGAATGAGCCACTCACCACTGATGCTCTCTGGGATGAGTCCTGCTCTGCAGTAGGCCAGCGCCAGACCAGCCAAGTCGTGGAGAACCTCTAGAGGTGTGGAAGAGTAAACGTGCACCGCCTCCTCCCATTGGCCTGTGTTGCTGAGGGGTAGAAACACCACACTTACACTACGAAACCTGTTTTTTGAGATCTTTCAATCATTTCGGAACGTCTGTACGAGGACAAAGTGTTGTGGTACCAGAGGGCACGGCCATAGCTTCCAAGGGAGAAGGCCAGTAACTCCACGGAAGGCGTAGCCTGCAGCAACTCCACAGCTCTGAGGAGAAGAGGAAGAAGTCTGGCATTAGTGATTAGTGACATATGGCATTAGTGAATTACTTCATGAAAAACAGAAGAGATTAATTTGCTATTTAACCTTTCATTTAAATAGCAAGTAGAGGCGCACTGTAACACGCAGGCACACACAATCCATTTCCAGACGTACACACCTCTGGTAAGCCAGCACTGCCTGCTTCTTTAGTTGCAGGTGCTCGTTGAGGAAACCCAGCATGACGAAGGCATCAGGGTCTGTCTGGATCCGCTCTGACAAGATAGAAAGTAATTAACCATTTCCCTTTAGGCTTAGAGCTCATTTCTAAAATTGACAATCAAAGACTGAAGATACAAGGTCCAACAATCTCAAGTTTAGCCAATTATGGCATAAGAAGGCCATTGTAAGAAAGCTTAATTGAAGACTCAACCACACACCTGTGTACTTGCTCAAAGCCACCTGAGCGGCAGACACCGCGTTCATCTGGACGATGTTGTAGCGATAGAGCTCAGAGTCCCTGTTACTCTTATCCAGCAGAGTGGCACAAACCCAGTAAGCATAGCCCTTTACCCCCTCCGTCTAGGTGTGTATGTGGGGGGGGGGGTTGAGAGAGAGACAGAAGGACAACGAAAGGAGAGAGCAAGAGAATAAAACAAGACAGGATAACAGAATACCAGACAATGAGATGCTACAACATCATTCCAATAGGTCTCAGCTGAGGACCACCAAAAGTAGTCGAAATGGAGGAATGAATTGACATACGTGTGTCCTGAGCTCTGTGGTGTGTCTGAACAGGTCCATGGTATCATAACTGCCCACCATCTCTGCAATAAGGGCCTGGTAGTAGTAGAAAACGGGATGTGGGGAGCAAAGTGATGGAGAAGAGGAGAACAAGAAAGGGATGAGAGGTTAGAACATGTCTGTATAACACTGACTTGCATGGTTACGGTCTCTGGTGCCTTGTAGGCATGTCACAAGATACCTGTCCAATCCAGCAGTTGACATACAGTGGTTCCAAAGACTGGGCGATCTTAAAGGCTTCATGGGACAGCTGGGAAAGCAATGGAGCAGGAATGAAGCGAATAATAAAATAACACACACTATGGAAGTTGACGCTTTCAATAAACATCAGTAGATAGAATCACAATCAAGTTCATTTACCAGAAATTAGACATTCCTAATACAATGAACCTGACAGTAATACAGACAGAACATAGACATAGGAATTTACACGGTCCAAAGGACACATACCTCAACACTGTCTTTCTTCAGATACAAAGCACCCAGGTTTGTCCAAGCAACAACATTCTAGATTGGGAGGACATTTATTTTTAAAAGACACACACAAACTGCACTGGGGACCAGTATGTTTAAAGAGACTGGCCTTTCAGCAATCTTAACGTTCAATATGCAGCTCGATTTATGGCCGAGTTGCTAATTGGTTGTTAAACCTAACAAATAATTCCATGACAACATATGGACTCTGGAAGATAGAATTTTAATTCTAACAAAGTTGTTGTATTTTGAGGCTTAAAATCAGAGCCGAGACGTTTTGTGGATGGAATTGCAGGATGTATTACTGAAGAGAATTTTGACATGAGCTAGCAACTTTTGACAGACTGGTCTGGAGAAACAAAAAACTATACCAACATGTTCTGTGGAGGAAAAAAGTGATTGAGTTCCAATATGTGCCTAATCGTTGTGATTGGATGATCGTTTTGAGGGTTATCGAATCAGCATCAATTCCTCTGTTCTACTCAAGCTCATTAATGATAGAATGTTCATATTTGAAGATGGCAGAAAGGCCAGTCTGTTCAGCATGACAAGAAGTGGCAATGAGTGGAAGGATAGCAGCTAAACAGACTGGTACCCAGACTAAGACATAAGAGATGATTAAATGAAAAGTGAGTACCCAATACTGTGTGATGTGTTGTACTCACATTGGGTTCCACTTGCACTGACTTAATGAAGCTGTGTTGGGCAAGGGCATAGTTCTCAAGTCCTGAAAAGGAAGAGTAAACAGCCATTCTTATGTTATAAACAGACCTAAAGACAAGGCAACAACATCCCATTGCTCCACCACCAACGAAGGCTCCCATCAACCAGACAAAAGTTTTGAAAACTTGATAGCAGAAACAGACTGGTACCCAGGCTACATCTTTCTACCTTTGCTCATGGCGACCACTCCCAGGGCGTTCCAGTAGCTATGGTTACTACTGTTCAACATGATGGCCTTCTTCACACACTGAGGAGAAGAGAAAGAGTGTCGTACATTGATATTGTATGTTAACTCCGAAACTTGTTGGTGTTTAACTCCAAGAATTGGGCTGAATACATCTCTTCTAACTCTTCCTCCCCAGACAATTGAGTGTTCTGCCCCATCCTGCCATCCTACCATCCAGCCAAGTGAGTTTTGTACCTGCAGGGCCTTCTCCAGCAGCAGTAGCAGGGTGTTGTGCTCCATCTCCTGAAGGCAGGGGGGCAGACAGGCCTGGTGGTAGTAGTTGAGACCCAGGTCATACCACAGGCTGGAGCTCTCAGGCATCAGCTTCAGAGCACGCCCATAGCATCTGTACACAAATACATTGTTCCTGATTCATCTTACAGTTCAGACCAAACCTAAAAATCATGACACCAGAGAGGGATCCTCCTACCCAGTATCCATTAACCTTGAGATAGCGTTGTCCTGTGTATTCAAATCACGTGGCTTCTATCAGAACACTAGAGACTAGCCGGTGTTGGCGCCTCACCTCTCCCCCACTCGGAGGGTGTGTCCTTGGTTGAGAAGGTGGCCTTGGTCTGGGGGTTGTAATCCGGCCAGGGGTCCTGGCACCACAACGCGGGCCCTGTTGGGGGCCACAGTGCTGACTGAGGTGCAGGCGTCTCCCAGTAACTTCCACAGACAGGACAGGTCTGGACGCAGCTCTACAGCCCTGGGAGTGGACAGACACAGGCGAAGGGGATGTTAAGTACAGTCAAGTGTGTTTTTGTATACATTTTCAGTGCAAAATCATTTTTAATAGTGAAAAACAAATCATGTGTTGAGGCCTTTTGTTTCTTAAGCAACTTTAGAAATTCTGTAGGTTTAAAGTCCTCACAATACATGAAAACAACAAAGCATTTATCAAATGTAATACAGGTAGCCCAAGTCATTGTCATGAGCAAAGTGCACATTGATACCACAGTGTAATTTTATTATGGACCCAATTAATTCCAATTCTCTCTGATCGCCAATGGTGAGTTCCAGTAATCCTATTCAATGAGCTGCCTCTCTGGGCTCCTGGGAACGCGGAGCGAAGTGTCTAACCTGAAGAGGTACTGGATGGCCTGCTGGATGAGGTCTATGGCTCCTCCATCTCTATAGTCCTCCATCAGGCATCTGGCCAAGGACAGCAGACACTCCCCAAGACCTGGGGGCAGCACACACACACACGGAAATGATCACAATGCTTGGGGCTGGTGGTACAGTTGAAGTCGGAATTTTACATACACCTTAGCCAAATACATTTAAACTCAGTTTTTCCACAATTCCTGACATTTAATCAGAGTAAAAATTCTTGGTTTTAGGACAGTTAGGATCACCACTTTATTTTAAGAATGGGAAATGTCAGAATAACAGTAGAGAGAATTATTAATTTAATCTTTTATTTATTTCATCACATTCCCAATGGGTCAGAAGTTTACATACACTCAATTAGTATTTGATAGCAATGCCTTTAAATGGATTAACTTGGGTCAAATGTTTTGGGTAGCCTTCCACAAGCTTCCCACAATAAGTAGGGTGAATTTTGGCCCATTCCTCCTGACAGAGCTGGTGTATCTGAGTCAGGTTTGTAGGCCTCCTTGCTCACACACGCTTTTTCAGTTCTGCCCACACATTTTCTATAGGATTGAGGTCAGGGCTTGGTGATGGCCACTCTAATGCCTTACCTTTGCTGTCCTTAAGCCATTTTGCCACAACTTTGGAAGCATGCTTGGGGTCATTACCACCCATTTGGAAGACCCATTTGTGACTAAGCTTTAACTTCCTGTCTGATGTCTTGAAATGTTGCTTCAATATATCCACAATTTCCCACCTCATGATTCCATCTATTTTGTGAAGTGCACCAGTCCCTCCTGCAGCAAAGCACCCCCACAACATTATGCTGACACCTCGTGCTTCACGGTTGGGATGGTGTACTTTGGCTTGCAAGCCTCCCCCTTTTCCTCCAAACATAACAATGGTCATTATGGCCAAACAGTTCTATTTTTGTTTCGTCAGACCAGAGGACATTTCTCCAAACCGTAGTTTGGCCTTTTCATGGTGGTTTTGGAGCAGTGGCTTCTTCCTTGCTGAGCGGTCTTTCAGGTTATGTCGATATAGGACTTGTTTTACTGTGGATATAGATACTTTTGTACCTGTTTCCTCCAACATCTTCACAAGGTCCTTTGCTGTTGTTCTGGGATTGATTTGCACTTTTGCACCAAAGTATGTTCATCTCTAGTGTATGCCGTCAGACTGTCACAGTTGCAACAGAACTGAGAACAAAATGGTCTCCAAATAAGGTCCTGCCTGGGTGCAAGACTGTAAAACAATAATAACCTTGGAATAGACACCAAAAAAGGACAGGAGGCACACACACACACACACACACACACACACACACACACACACACACGTGTGCACACTCAGACACACCCCTACCTTTGAGTGCAGGCACATAGTCCTCCTGGGCTATGATCTGCAGGTATTCTGCAGCAGCCTCTTTGAACTTGCCCAGGGTCTGTTTGATGGCAGCAGTCTGGTAGAGGCTGTATATGGAGGAGGGGTTGAGCAGCTGGGCCTTGGCAAAGGCCTTCAGGGCCGACGTGAAGCTCCGGCGGTTCAGGTAGGCCTCGCCCAGACATTCCCAGCACACCCAGTCCTGGGGGTCAGCCCTCAGAGCAGCCTGCAGACTGGCATAACAAATCAATGAGAGTATGTGTGTATGTTCGTATGTGGTGTCAGAGACTATGTTCAAATGAGTGGTCGCCTCAGGGGTCTTACTCTGCACAGGCCTGGGGGTGCTGGCCCACCTTCAGGTGGTAAAGGCCTCGTCTCATCCAGGCCCACTTTGCTGAACCAGGGGTGGCTCTCTGAATCACTGACTGGAGCACAGCCAGGGCAGTGTCCTGAGGAAGGCAGATAGAGGGAACAGGGACAGATGCTTGACACAGCAGCATAGATTATAGTGCAATCCAATGTCTGTAGTCTACACTAGCAAGAGAAACATTTCCCCCAGGCACAAAATAAACTGAATTTAGTTAGGTAGGCCTAAGTGACATTGACATTATATCAAACAGTTAGGTAGGCCTAAGTGACATTGATAAATCAAACAGTTAGGTAGGCCTAAGTGACATTGATAAATCAAACAGTTAGGTAGGCCTAAGTGACATTACATCAAACAGTTAGGTAGGCCTAAGTGACATTGATAAATAAAACAGTTAGGCCTAACTAAGTGATATTGATATTACAGTTGAAGTCGAAAGTTTACATACACTTAGGTTGGAGTCATTAAAACTCGTTTTTCAACCACTCCACAAATGTCTTCTTAACAAACTATAGTTTTGGCAAGTCGGGTAGGACATCTACTTTGTGCATGACAAGTAATTTTTCCAACAATTGTTTATTTCACTGTATCACAATTCCAGTGGGTCTGTTTAAAAGGCACTAAGTTGACTGTGCCTTCAAACAGCTAGGAAATTTTCAGAAAATGATGTCATGGCTTTAGAAGCTTCTGATAGGCTAATTGACATTGTTTGAGTCAATTGGAGGTGTACCTCTGGATGTATTTCAAGGCCTACCTTCAAACTCAGTGCCTCTTTGCTAGACATCATGGGAAATCAAAATAAATCAGCCAAGACCTTATCCTTGGGAGCAATTTCCAAATGCCTGAAGGTACCACGTTCATCTGTACAAACACAGTACGCAAGTATAATAACCATGGGAACACGCAGCCGTCATACTGCTCAGGAAGGAGACGCGTTCTGTATCCTAGAGATGAACGTACTTTGGTGCGAAAAGTGCAAATCAATCCCAGAACAACAGCAAAGGACCTGTTGGAGGAAACAAGTACAAAAGTATATTTTTCCACAGTAAAAAAAGTTCTATATCGACATAACCAGAAAGGCTGCTCAGCAAGGAAGAAGCCACTGCTCCAAAACCACTGCTCCAAAACCACCATAAAAAAAGCTAGACTACGGTTTGCAACTGCACATGGGGACAAAGATCGTACTTTCTGGAGAAATGTCCTCTGGTCTGACGAAACAAAAATAGAACTGTTTGGCCATAATGACCATTGTTATGTTTGGAAGAAAAAGGGGGAGGCTTGCAAGCAGAAGAACACCAACCCAACTGTGAAGCACGGGGGTGGCAGCATCATGTTGTGGGGGAGCTCTGCTGCAGGAGGGATTGGTGCACTTCACGAAATAGATGACATCATGAGGGAGGGAAATTGTGTGGATATATTTAAGCAACATCTCAAGACATCAGAGTTAAATCTTGGTCGCAAATGGGTCTTCCAAATGGACATTGACCCAAAGCATACTTCCAAAGTCGTGGCAAAATAGCGTAAGGACAACAAAGTCAAGGTATTGGTGTCGCCATCACAAAGCCCTGACCTCAATCCTATAGAAAATTTGTGGGCAGAACTGAAAAAGCATGTGCAAGCAAGGAGGTCTAGTAACCTGACTCAGTTACACCAGCTATCTCAGTAGGAATGGGCCAAAATTCACCCAACTTATTGAGGGAAGCTTGTGGAAGATCACCCAAAACGTTTGACCCAAGTTAAACAATTTAAAAGCAATGCTACCAAATGCTAATTGAGTGTATGTAAACTTCTGACCCACTGGGAATGTGATATCACTCTACTATTATTCTGACATTTCACATTCTTAAAATAAAATGGTGATCCTAACTGACCTAAGACAGGGAATTTATACTTGGATTACATGTCAGGAATTGTGAAAAACTGAGTTTAAATGTATTTGGCTAAGGTGTATGTAAACTTCAGACTTCAACTGTATCTCAAACAGTTAGATAGGCCTATTATCCAAATGTATTGAATCGGGTGGATGGACTACTAGAGTGACTTCCACAGGGGAAAGTATTCTGTTGTTGGCTGCAGCCCTCCAGGACCAGAACAAATTAACAGACAACTCACCATGTCCCCCTCATTCATGCTCAGATCCACAGAGGCAGCCCCGGACTCTGCGTCGTTGCTGTCCAGCTCAAAGGCTCTCTTGTAGCAGCCTCTGGCTCGACCCTGGTCCCTGGCCACCTCCCGGTAGTAATGGCCCAGGTAGCAGAACACAGAGCCCAGGTACGGATCCAGTTTGGCAGCCTGACACAAAACACACCAGCTGTCAGTAATGGCAGTGAGCCAATCACCAAACTAATGTCATAACGTACAGCTGGATGTGAGAAGCACTATAGTTTAACTGTACCAAAGCCAGAAATGTGCCCACAGCACATCCCACCCACTGTTAAAGCCTCTTGATCATCCTATGACATTTAGAAGCCATAAGTGTAACAATGCACAGGAACCTCTCATCAATGAATATGCATTTCAAAACGGCAGGGAGTTGCTTAGTTGTGGATGTGACGGTCATGCATTCTCCCCATAGTATGATTCTCCAGCTATTCAGTGTTCCCCAGACAGAGGCCCCATGGGCAACACTGACCTTCAGTAGATGGGTGTGGGCCTTGCTCCTGTCCCTGCGACTCTCCTCCCCCATGTCCCAGTACAGCCGCCCCAACAGGAAGTAGTACTCTCCACAGGCTGGGCTCTGGGCTGCAGCCTGCAGGAGGCTACAACAGGGACAGGAGAAGACAAGATGAAGGTTGATCTAACTACATGGTCTACTTCAGTCACGCTGCCTCTTAGTGATGAGTTGTTGATTAAAACAGTAATAATAGACAGTTATCAATACAGAAGAAGTGTGTTGAATGGGGGATGGGTGTGCGCACACACACTTTCATTTTATTACATTTAGTTTTACAGCTACAGTGCACGTTAATCAACATTATAGTAAAAGTGCCAGTTTTAGCCTGCGGGCAGATTTTTAACTGCAGTCCCTGAACACACCTCTGTTCTGCTAGTTGGTGATGTCCCTGTGCAATGTGTGCCAGTCCCCTCAGCGCCAGTCCCTCAGCCATGTCAGGGTGAGAGTTCAGCAGCTCCGTGGACACCTGTTGGGTACAAGGCCAGAGATTAGCAGACACACGGGAAATCAACAAAATAGGCACAAAATATATTTGATACCATTCACCTGAGGTTACTAAAAAGATATGTTAGCATAACCAATAATTGTGAAGTTACCTGGAGCACTTGGTCAACTTGGCCTTTTTGCAAATACGCTCTTCCTTTTAAGGCTACCAGGACAGGATCATTGTTAGCATCTGAAAGCTATAAAATAAATATTTTGATGAGCAAACAAACAAATCCCCATCCATATCAGTAGATAGTAGTAGTAGAAGAGAATTGGAGCATATTGGTGGTTAGCTGTTGGGGAGCAGCCAGTGAGATGGGTTATGAATGCTGTACCTGTGAGAGGCTCTCCAGGGCTTGGTCTGCAGTGTGCTCATCCCCAGTCCTCACAAGGGCCTCTAGCCTCAGCCTCAGGAGCTTTTGTCCCAGTGCCTCTTCTCCAGCCCCACCCAGCTTCAGACCTGAAAGAAGAACAGCAAGGCCTGTCAACGCACTGAATGCCACATCTCAATACACATCTTTGACTTCTGGTGAGAAGGTCTTCAACTAGTCAAGTCACTATAACCTTCAAACAAGGATGAGTAGGCTTACATTAAGTTTGTAGCAAAGCCCTGATTATGTGGAAAGTACGGTGGGTTTTCAGAGAAAAAGTTTAGGTTAGGATTATACAACACTGGCCAGATGTGTTAGATGTACCTTGGGAGCAGGATGTTGCGCAGTCGGAATATCGGTGCATTTTCAGCTGGGCCTGAGCAAGGCTGCACCAGCCCACCAAGCTGGAGCGCATTCGCTTCAGTCCTGAGAGCATAACAGACAGTGAGGTGGTGGAGAACACCACAGACCAACAGCAAACCAGAGCCCCCAAATTGCTCACCTTGGGCCAGATACTTAATGGAGTCGTCACATTTTCCCTCCTCCAGAGCTCTGATGCCCAAACCCAGATGGCCTAAGCCACTGTCTGGGTCCAACTCCAAGAGACGGGAGAAACAACGGCCCGCGTCCTCACTGCAGACCCCTAAGAGACAAATACTACTTAAAAAAGGTGCAATCTGTCACTTCTTTGTCCACAGAACAAAAGGCGCAATCAAATAATACATACTAATCATTGCACAGTACACTTGACCTTCCCCAGTCCTGCAAGGTCAAGCTTTTGTTGTTTTTATTTCACCTAGAGTGAAACTATACACTGCCAATGACTGCACCAGTTCTTAACCTATAGTTTGCTAAGTCAGTGATTTCTTACCTGACTTGAGATGATGTGCACCGAGGATCTCCAAAGGGAATGTTTGTGAGGGATAGAGGGCCAATATGGACTCACAGGCCTCTTTAATTTTACACTCCTCATGCGAAAGCTAGAGAGAGGAAGGTTTTTCTGGTCAGCTGACAGCACAGGATTCTGGCCCTATTCCTAACCCAGAGTCCCAGCACTCATACAGTGGGGCAAAAAAGTATTTCGTAAGCCACCAATTGTGCAAGTTCTCCCACTTAAAAAGATGAGGCCTGTAATTTTCATCATCGGTACACTTCAACTATGACAGACAAAATGAGGGAAAGAAAATCCAGAAAATGACATTGTAGGATTTTTAATGAATTTGCAAATTATGGTGGAAAATAAGTATTTGGTCACCATCTTAAGTGGGAGAACTTGCACAATTGGTGGCTGACTAAATACTTTTTTTGCCCCACTGTAACTGTGAGTGAGTGAGTGAAAAACACAGGGGTGGACTTACTTGTGAAAGGCATTTGAGGTAGTCAGCTGAGAGCTCCGATGGTCCTCGCCAGGCACATTGTCAGAGAGAACCATGGCCTTCTCAAAGGCTGCAATTAACTGGCAACATAAATATAACATCAACAGTGGGAATGAGCACAAATCATAGAGGAGAAAAACCTTTAGTAATGACTAGCAATAACACCGAGGCGGCATACCACACCACCCCCCGTAAGTCCCCCTGGAATGGTCTCTAGCGGTCTTGAAATGATAAAAGTCCCAAACATACAATATATAGGGTTTTTCAATTGTAATGTTGTTGGGTCTTCTGGTAAATCTCTAATCACAAATATATATTAGAGGTCAACCGATTAAATCGGAATGACCGATTAATTAGGGCCGATTTCAAGTTATCATTTTTTTCTTCTTTTTTTTCTTACATACTTTTGTACACCAATGTATTTTTGTTACACCTGTATTTAGTCTTTAACTAGGAAAGTCAGTTAAGAACACATTATTTTCAATGACGGCCTAGGAACGGTGGGTTAACTGCCTTGTTCAGGGGCAGAACGACAGATGTTTACCTTGTCAGCTCTGGGATTCAATCTTGCAACCTTACAGTTAATTTGTCCAACAGTCTAACCACCTGCCTCTCATTGCACTCCACGAGGAGCCTACCTGTTACGCGAATGCAGTAAGCCAAGGTAAGTTGCTAGCTAGCATTAAACTTATAAACTAGTTTATCTAGCGTGTCCTGCGTTGCATATAATCGATGCGGTGCGTATTGTTGCTCCAATGTGTACCTAACCATAAACATCAATGCCTTTCTTAAAATCAATACACAGAAGTATATATTTTTAAACCTGCATACTTAGCTAAAAGAAACAGGTTAGCATGCAATATCAACCAGGTGAAATTGTGTCACTTCTCTTGCGTTCATTGCACGCAGAGTCAGTGTATATGCAACAGTTTGGGCCGCCTAATTTGCCGGAATTTAACGTAATTATGACATAACATTGAAGGTTGTGCAAAGTAACAGGAATAGTTAAGACTTATGGATGCCTCCCGTTAGATAAAATACGGAACGGTTTTATTGCACTTTTACTTTCTTCTCCAACACTTTGCTTTTGCATTATTTAAACCAAATTGAACATGTTTCATTATTTATTTGGGGTAAATTGATTTTATTGATGTATTATATTAAGTTAAAATAAGTGTTCATTCAGTAGCCTAGTGGTTAGAGCATTGGACTAGTAACCGAAAGGTTGCAAGTTCAAATCCCCAAGCTGACAAGGTACAAAATCTGTCGTTCTGCCCCTGAACTGGCAATTAACCCACTGTTCCTAGGCCGTCATTGAAAATAAGAATTTGTTCTTAACTGACTTGCCTAGTAAAATTAAGGTAAAAAAAAAAATGTGTTGTAATTGTCATTACAACAACAAAAATAACAATAAATAAATAATTGTCCGATTAATCGAGATATATAAATAAAAGAGAGTTCTTGATAATTGTATTGGAAAAACAGAAAACAGACTGCCAAGAAATTCATTATTTAATTAGCATTGTCACAACATTTTAGCCCATTTCTCCATTAAAGTTTTGGGCTTGTAGGAAAGGTCTTCATATGAGAATTGCATAGGGAAAGGATCACCCTCTCAGAGAGAGGAGAATTGGATTCAAGGAGAGTTGGGTTGAAGCTTTAGGTTGCTATTAGGACAAACTAATAAAGAAAAGAAAAGAGCAAAATTTATAAAAGTGTGTGGTCGTATAGCAGGACCAGCAGCTTCTAGTGGTCAAACCCTGTTACTTTCACACTACTTTAAAAAGGTAAATAATGCAAGCGACTTAAATTACTAAGTTCTCTGAACAGGAGAAAAAAAAACACCAGATTCACCGGCAATACATTACATAGTATGGAGAAGCAATACTCCAAGCTGAAGCTTCATACTACTTGTCAAACATAGAGAACTGATACTGTTTACTAGTTGTTGGATTGGGATTGGCATGGGGTGTGATGGATCTGTGGGTAGCTTTATAAAAAACAGATTTGGATGGAAAAGTTTTGGTCCAAATCAGATGTAGGGTACTATATTTATTGAATATTATCTGAATCCTATACATTTAAATGGCCAATTTGTGTGCAACCAATTAGCTTAATTTATCCAAATAAAATTACAATTCAACCAAACAATGTTTCAGGAATGTCAATCTTACCTGATTGTAACTTTAATTGTATTTGTATTTAACCAGATAGGCTTGTTGAGAACAAGTTCTCATTTACAACTGCGACCTGGCCAAGATAAAGCAAAGCAATGCAACACAAACAACACAGTTACACATGGACTAAACAAACATGCAGTCAATAATACAATAGAAAAAGTCTATATACAGTGTGTGCAAATGAGGTAGGATAAGGGAGGTAAGGCAATAAATAGGCCATAACTACAGAAACAATCAGATGGTGGGTGTCGAAATCCTCTTTCCTTTTGCTTTTAGAGGTGGAATGACCCAGACAATGCTTATTAAAACCTCTCTAGGGTATGTGGGACGCTAGCGTCCCACCTGGCCAACATCCAGTGAGATTGCAGAGCGCCAAATTCAAATACAGAAATACTCATTATAAAAATTCAGAAAAGATACAACTATTTGACATAGGTTTAAAGATGAACTTCTTGTGAATCCAACCACGTTGTCAGATTTCAAAAATACTTTACGGCGAAAGCATACCTTACAATTATTTGAGAACATAGCCCAGCAGACAAATCATTACAAACAGTAACCAGCCAAGTAGAAGAGTTACACAAGTCAGAAATAGAGATAAAATTAATCACTTACTGTTGATGATCTTCATATGGTTGCACTCAGAAGACATTAATTTATTCAATAAATGTTCCTTTTGTTTGATAAAGTCTCTCTTTATATCCAAAAACCTCAGTTTTGTTCGCCCGTTTTCTTCATTAATCCACAGGCTCAAATGCAGTCACAACAGGCAGACACAAATCCAAATTGTATCCATAAAGTTCATAGAAACATGTCAAACGATGTTTATATTCAATCCTCAGGCTGTTTTTAGCCTAAATAATCCATTATATTGCAACCGGACAATAACGTTGTCAATATAAAAGGTAAACAAGAAAGGCACTCTCTCGGTCGCGAGCATGAAAAAGCTCTGTGACACGGCAGGGTCCACTCATTCAGACTGCTCTTACTCCCTCATTTTTCAGAATTCAAACCGGAAACAATTTCTAAAGAGTGTTGACATCTAATGGAAGGCATAGGAACTGCAATTTGAGTCCTATGTCAATGGATACGGTAATGGCATTGAATAGAAGAAAAGAAAATATTTAAAAAAATCCTACTTCCTGAATGGATTTTTCTCAGGTTTTCACCTACCAAATCAGTTCTGTTATACTCACAGACATTATTTTAACAGTTTTGGAAACTTAAGAGTGTTTTCTATCCAAATATACTAATTATATGCATATCCTATCTTCTGGGCCTGAGTAGAATTTGGGCACGCTTTTCATCCAAAATTCCAAATGCTGCCCCCTACCGTAGAGAAGTTAAGGGGATTATTTGAGTATATTATATTTGC
This sequence comes from Oncorhynchus masou masou, assembly GCF_036934945.1. Lineage (NCBI taxonomy): Eukaryota > Metazoa > Chordata > Actinopteri > Salmoniformes > Salmonidae > Oncorhynchus > Oncorhynchus masou. The sequence continues at coordinate 15,840,293 of NC_088212.1, forward strand.
TCTTACGTGCTGCTGAGTCTCATTGTCGTGATCCTCCATGCTGTCTGAGAGAAGGCAGGTCATCTGTTGCCATAGCTGCAGCAGCTCTGCCTTGTTAGCACCTTCTCCTTCCTTCAGCTGAATCAGCCTTCGCCACAACCTGGCCACCTAAACACACACATATCTATGTCCACCCTGTGCCACAACAATTAACATATATCCTCTTTCATTTAAAGGGCAACTACTATCTTTACAGACCTGTAAATAGTCCTTCTCCATATGGAAGATGTCTGCCAGTTTTCTGATCGCCTCATAACATTTTGTTTTGTCTGAACTGTGTATGCAGAACAAGACACGGTTAAACACAATATTCCAAGAGCTAATCACAGGGGGGAAATTATTGATGTAGAAGAGGTATTAACATTTTCATGGCTTACCTTTCATAAAGCTCAATGAGTTTCTGGTAGACTTTGGGTAGTTCCGCTTTGAAATCCGTCTGGTCACTTTTCTCATACAGGTTTGCTAATCCCTAAAACAGCAACAATAACGGATCACATTCTAGTCAGCATGTTGACATAGTGATATGCCCCATAACACTGCTCTGGAATAATCTGTGTAAGATTTTGTACGTTTGCCCACTGACAAAGAAATTATCATGTCAAAAATGTTATAAATTGATTTGCATTTTAATGAGGGAAATAAGTATTTGACTCCCTCTCAAGCAGAAAGATTTCTGGCTCCCAGGTGTCTTTTATACAAGTAACGAGCTGAGATTAGGAGCACACTTAAAGCGAGTGCTCCTAATCTCAGTTTGTTACCTGTATAAAAGACACCTGTCCACAGAAGCAATCAATCAGATTCCAAACTCTCCACCATGGCCAAGACCAATGAGCTCTCCAAGGATGTTAGGGACAAGATTGTAGACCCACACAAGACCATCGCCAAGCAGCTTGGTGAGAAGGTGACAAGAGTTGGTGCGATTATTCGCAAATGGAAGAAACACAAAAGAACTGTCAATCTCCCTCAGCCTGGGGCTCCACGCAAGATCTCACCTCATGGAATTGCAATGATCATGAGAACGGTGAGGAATCAGCCCAGAACTACATGGGAGGATCTTGTCAATGATCTCAAGGCACCTGGGACCATAGTCACGAAGATAACAATTGGTAACACACTAATGAAGGTTTGAAATCCTGCAGCGCCCGCAAGGACACACTGCTCAAGAAAGCACATATACATGCCCGTCTGAAGTTTGCCAATAAACATCTGAATGGTTCAGAGGACAACTGGGTGAAAGTGTTGTGGTCAGATGAGACCAAAATGGAGCTCTTTGGCATCAACTCAACTCGCTGTGTTTGGAGGAGAAGGAATTCTGCATATGACCCCAAGAACACCATCCCCACCATCAAACATGGAGGTGGAAACATTATGCTTTGGGGTGTTTTTCTGCTATGGGGACAGGACAACTTCACCGCATCAAAGGGACGATGGACGGGGCCATGTACCATCAAATCTTGGGTGAGAACCTCCTGGAGTGGCCTAGCCAGGCTCCAGACCTTAATCCCATAGAAAATCTGTGGAGGGAGCTGAAGGTTTGAGTTGCCAAACGTCAGCCTCGAAACCTTAATGACTTAGAAGATCTGCACAGAGGAGTGGGACAAAATCCCTCCTGAGATGTGTGCAAACATGGTGGCCAACTACAAGAAACATCTGACCTCTGTGATTGCCAACAAGGGTTTTGCCACCAAGTACTAAGTCATGTTTTGCAGAGGGCTCAAATACTTATTTCCCTCATTAAAATGCAAATCAAGTTGTAACATTTTGACATGCGTTTTTCAGGATTTTTTTGTTGTTATTCTGTTTCTCACCGTTCAAATAAACCTAGCATTAAAATTATAGACTGATCATTTCTTTGTCAGTGGGAAAATGTACAAAATCAGCAGGGGATCAAATAATTTCTCTCTCACTGTATAATGTGTAGATAATGTGACTTTTGGGTAGAGCTGGGCAATGTGGAATAAAAATATTTGACGAGAGATTGCCTGAATTGATGCGGTAATGATAAAAATAACGATACATTTGTAACAATGTGCACCAGTCTCTTTTTATTATCCTTTAAATCCTCTTAGGGGACCTGCGTGGTTCTGGTACCAGTTCCGACCGACATTTTTGCTTGTAGGACGCCATAGATGGAAATGTATTGCATTGAGCGGTAGCCCTGATTCTCACAGACACAGGAGTATGTCTCTGTTGCCTGTGTCAAGCAGGATGTGAAATCAGACACCACATGAAGCTGGGATGTCCTTTTTACCATTTCATTATCTCTTCCGACTTTTCCATCAACTCCTCGCTGAACCCTACAGCACAGCCACTAACATATGCCTGGAATCCTTACATCGTAGCGCGGCAGGAGCTATAGTTTTTGTTGTGGCTGTAGCACATTCAGAGATCGATTTATAGCCAGTAATCTAAAATAATTTATAGATTTTAAACAAGAAGAACACTTGCAGACTGACAAAAGTAATGTGATGAAAGGCGAGCTCCTAACGAGTTCAGGAAGCACTCCCTAGAGCCCTGTGAGAAGTTCAGAGATGGGGGCAGGCGTTTTGATCAAGAGAGACCTTCAGAAAATATGCACATATTCTAACACTAAACATATATGTATTTTACAGTTATAAGGAAGGTGAATTCTTATAGTTAGTAGTTTTATAATTTGAGTATAGTATATTTACAAAGCATAAGTAATTTAAAGTCTTATTCATATAGTTTTGTTGAATAAGAAATGTATCATAAAATATTTAATATTTGTACTGTGTCGTTGAGCTTATTTTCTCAAAAGTGACTACACCTCAGCAACTATTTTTACCAGAAAGGTGAGATTCAACCTGAGTATGCAGCATTACTAGTTACTGTTTATGTTACTGACCCTCTTACTAGTTACTGACCCTCTCATGAAAAATAATTACTTTTGGGGATTACATAGATTACATTTACCAGGTTTTAAACTACTACCATTAATTTCATTAACAATCACCCATATTAGCAAATGTATTTCACTTCAAACATCACATTTCTCTGGTATAGGTTACTTATCATAATGAACGATAACAGTGAAACGCCAGCTATAAGTGATTGTGTATGGTCAATGTCGATAATTTATGGTTTATCGTCGCAGCTCTACTTTTGGGACACTCTTCACTTGATTGTCCAATACAAAAGCCTATGTCTAGCGAGGTCCTGTATTAGTTCAGTTGATGTAGGTGTGATGTATCTCCAGTACCTGCCAGGCCAGCAGCTGCTCTGGCTCCAGCTCCAGAGCCTTCCTGTAGGCTGTCTGGGCCTGGTCTGGTTGCTCCAGCTCGCTCGCAGCCACACCAATGAACACCCAGGCATTGTAATTGTTCTTCTCTAATTTCAGGGCAGCCTGGTGGGGGAATTTGGATTGATTTGAGACATAATACCTTTTTCAAAACAGAAAATCCTACAATACACCCAGTTTCCCCTCACACTATTGTTGTGTGTAGAAAGAACATAGAGAAATGGGCAAGGACTTACCTTGCAGTGTTTTAGCGCCTCTTTAAATTCCTTGTTCTTTATGGCATCTCTGGCATTTTTTAAAGCTGATTTAACTTCTTTGTTTGACATTGTATCTATAAATCCAAGTCAGTGAGAAGTCAATTAAGATACCAGTCAAAGTTGTCACCAAAATTAAGCAATTGGGTTAAAATTAATAGCAACAGGAGTGGAGTAAAATTAGCCAGCTAGCCCAGACATACAGTGCTTTCAGAAAGTATTCAAACTCCTTGACTTTTTCCAAATGTTGTTCCATTACAGCCTTATTCTAAAATTGATTAAATAAATATAAATCCTCTGCAATCTACACATAATACCCCATAATGACAAAGCTGAAAACAGTTTTCTGTTAAAAAAGATAAAGACCTGAAATAACTTATTTACATAAGTAGTCAGAACCTTTGCTACGAGATTTGAAATAGAGTTCAGGTGCATCCTGTTTCCATTGATCATTCTTGAGATGTTTCTACATGTTGATTGGAGTCCACCTGTAGTAAATTAAATTGATTGGACTTGATTTGGAAAGGAACACACATATCTATTTAAGGTCTCACAGTTGACAGTGCATGTCAGAGCAAAAACCAAGCCATGAGGTTGAAGGAATTGGCCGTTGATTGCATTGAGGCATAGATCTCGGGAAGGGTACCTAAACAGTTCTGCAGCATTGAATATCCCAAAGAACACAGTAGCCTCCATCATTCTTAAATGGAAGAAGTTTGGAACCACCAAGACTCTTCCTAGAGCTGGCTGCCTGGCCAAACTGAGCAATCGGGGAGAAGGGCCTTGGTCAAGCACCGATTGTCAGTGACCGAGCTCTAGAGTTCCTCTGGCCATAGAACAATCTCTGCAGCACTCCACCAATCAGGCCTTTATGGTAGAATGGCCAGATTTAAACCACTCATCAGTAAAAAGGCACATGACAGCCCGCTTGGAGTTTGCCAAAAGGCACCTAAAGACTGACCATGAGAAACAAGATTATCTGGTCTGATAACCAAGATGTAACACTTTGGCCTGAATGGCAAGCGTCATGTCTGGAGGAAACCTAGCACCATCCCTATGTTGAAGCGTGGTGGCAGCATCATGCTGTGGGGATGTTTTTCAGCAGTAGGGACTGGAAGACTAGTCAGGATTTAGGCAAAGATGAACAGAGCAAAAGTACAGCGATCCTTCCTGAAAACCTGCTCTGGACCTTAAGACTGGGGTGAAGGTTCACCTTCCAACAGGACAACAACCCTAAGCACAAAGCCAAACACAATGCAGGAGTGGCTTTGGGACAAGTCTCTGAATGTCCTTGTGGCCCAGCAAGAGCCCGAACTTGAACGAACATCTCTGGAGACCTGAAAAATAGCTGTGCAGCAACGCTGCCATCCAACCTGCCAGTGCTCGAGAGGATCTGCAGAGAAGAATGGAAGAAACTCCCCAAATTCAGGTGTGCCAAGCTTGTAGCGTCATACCCAAGAAGACTTGATGCTATAATTGCTGCCAAAGGTGCTTCAAAGTACTGAGTAAAGGGTTTGAACACTTATGTAAATGTGATATTTCAGTTTGCAGAAATGTATAAACCTGTTTTTGCTTTGTCATGCATGGGATGTGTAGATGGCGGTAAAAACAATTTAATCAATTTTATAAGGCTGTAACAATGTGGAAAAAGTAAAGGAGACTGAATAGTTTCCGAAGGGACTACATACCCCATTCATAGTCAATATGCATTAAAGCAGTTCGCGTATATCTGCTGATCCGGGTACTTATAAGACCAGACAAAACATTATTTAACTTGGCAAGTCGGTTAAGAACAAATGTCTATTTACAATGACGGCAAAGGAACAGTGGGTTAACTACCTTGTTCAGGGGCAGAACATTAACACGCATTAACACAGAACATTAACACGCATCGCTGTTCCACTGGATGTCATAAGGTGAATTCACCAATTTGTAAGTCGCTCTGGATAAGAGCGTCTGCCAAATGACTTAAATGTAAATGTTTGCAATACGTTTGGAACATACCTTTTCATATCTGCGAGAAATAAAAGTTAAGAACTACACTTCTTACAGGGTTAGTGTTACGTCGCTTGTTAAAAGACCACCTGTGCAAATTAGCTATCTAGGGTGCCCCAAACACCTGTTTAAGCACAACTCGGGAAGTGTAGTTTCGTTAGCTCAGATGGAGGCACCCATGGATATGGTTGTGTACCAAACTGCAACAGTAGGTGTTTTATTTGAAGGATTATTTCTCGCAGAAAGATACGGCCATATGTTACGAAAGCTCTTTATTGACGTTTCTAAACGTTAGAATACAGCGTCGGTATTATAGTTCACACGAACCAGTCGTGGGCGAAGGTAATCGCTGAAAATGAATTCCGCCCAGTCTTAGTTAGCTTAGACACAGATGAAAGGAGAAACCGAAGTTATATATTCTTTGGCTTAGATCTCGTTGTTTGGGTTACCAGCTAGCAAACTGACTTGGCTAGCAAGGTAGCTTGTCATCAACCTAACTACTAACGTTACTAAGTAGAGCTATCAATAGCCTTACTACATCTAGTTACTGTAGTTAACTAAATCAAAATAGCTTTGGTAACGTTAGCTAACAGTACTGTTAAACGGTTGTTTACACTAGTATTTAGGTAGCCTTAGCTTGCTTGGCTCACAACACGTAAAGATGACCAGCAACAAAACATAAGCGTTAACTTTACCTGTAGCTTAGCTAGATGCTTGTATTCAGTAATTAAAACGTATGTTATAGCCTAATTCAGCAACGCGCATTCACAGGTCTTTACTAAAGGGTGTTTGTCCCGGAAGTGAATTCTTCAATTTCGGGCATTGATTTAAAAAATATATATTTTAAACTTTTAAATTGAATGCCATGATTGTCTCGATTAAATAAAGCCTTTATATTTAAAAAAAAAAAAAGGGGGGAATTTACCTTTTTCTTTTTCCGGGTAAATTTGACTCGGAAGTACAATGTACACTTTCATTTGTGAAACTATTTAAATGCTCAATGAAGCCGTTTTTATATCAAATAACTTCTGCGTAACAATGACGTACCTTACTGTAATATATTTCCAATAAAATGGGCAAAAATAGCTTTAACAAAATATTTCTCAAAAAAGTATTTGGCTCGGACTGGGAGTAACCTAACAGGCATAAATGAAACTCCTGACAATTCACTACCTTTACCACATTAACTGACGCATTCCTTCCTATTTTATTGTGATACAGATTAAATTATGGTAATTCAGAGACTAGAGTTGTGTAATCATATAAAATATAAACGCAACAATTTTAACGATTTTACTGAGTTACAGTTCATATGGAAATCAGTCAATTTGAACCAAAACATTTGGCCCTAATCTATTCATATGACTGGGCAGGGACGCAGCCATGGTAGGACTGGGAGGGCATGCCCCCCCCCCCCAATATTCCTGCAGCCAGCATGCCAATTGCACACTCCCTCAAAACTTGAGACATCTGTGGCATTGTGTTGTGACAAAACTGCACATTTTAGTGTGGCCTTTTATTGTCCCAAGCACAAGTTGCACCTGTGTAATGATCATGCTATTTAATCAGTGTCTTATGCCACACCTGTCAAGTGGATAGATTATCTTGGAAAAGGAGAAATGCTCACGAACAGGGATGTGAACCAAATCTGAGAGAAATAAGCTTTTTGTGCATATGGAACATTTCTGGGATCTTTTATTTCAGCTCATGAAACATGGGACCAACACTTTACATTCTGCATTTATATATTTTTTCAGTATAGTATCAGGTGTTTTTCTCTTTTCAAAGGGTAGCAGATAGAGTTTATCTTGACAGAATAAAACATGATTGCACAGAGCCCCTTAGGGGTCAGGGTGGAGAAGAAACAAAAACATCATGGCTAATCAGTTAACACTTTTCTACATTTTGTTATCAATTCCCTCTGATTTTTGTATTGGTCCATGCTATCTGGAACCCTTGGGACGTCCCTAACCCATTGCAGTTGAAATGTAAAATGGTTAAGGTCACTGTATGGGTTAAGTTTAGGGTAGTGACATCCCAAGGGTCCTGGATAGTACGGAAGGAGAAGATGTTGGACCGGGATAAAAAAGGAGAAAAGTGGAACATGTTTTGAGTGAATATGGAGGAGTGGATCACACAGAACTTTTGGAAGAGGTACAGTACAAGTGTGTTGAGTGAGGAGGAATTAACTGCAGTGGCAGGTGCAGTGTAGACCGCCAAGTTTGAGCCTTGTCCAGATGATTACAAAGATGATTCTGGTGAGGTGGGAGTGAGATCTTTGGAGAATGGATCCTGAGAGCTGTTGTCCCAAATCCATTACAGTGTTTTAGGTGTCAAGCTTATGGTCATGTGGCTGAAGTGCGCAAAAGGGAGATTCCAAGATGTGAGAAGTGTGCAGGAGGACATGAGACAAAATAATGTGTTGTATCGGTGGAAAAAGTTGTGTGTGTGTGTGTGTAAACATAGCTTTGGGAAATACAGGTGCTCAAGGTGCTGCAGCACCCCCTGAAATTGTTTTTTTTTTCACCCAAAAGTTGTGCACTGGACCTTTACTAGTCCTGTATTAGAGGACCTATATATCCCTCTGTAGTGCGGGCAAAAAACATGTATCACAGAGGATAGCTGTTGTGTTGGCAGCTGCAGAGTACTTGGGTGTTCAAGTATTTATTGTAGAAGAGTTACAAGATGTTTTGAACGATAGTGTCCCGTTCTCCCAGGCTGCTGGCCTGGAGCAGGATCAGATGGGGCCCAAGTAGTGGAATATTGGTGAGGTTTTACATAATGGGTGCAGGGTTTGTTGGTCTGGCAATTTTTCACAAAGCGTAATGAATTCATACTAGAGAATAGTAGGCTGATACACAGCCAATACAGTAGGCGGCAGCATGCACCTATAAACTCTTGGTGAGCGCTTGCACTTCAAGAAGGATTTACAAGTGGGATGCACTGTCGAGCGCTATGTCCCGAGGGGTTTGTGCTGATTGTACAGAGATTGACAGTCAAAATGGCGTCCCTTGACAAGTCAAGAAAAAGATGTACAGTACCAGTAAAACATTTGGACACACCTACTCATTCCATGGGTTTTCTTTATTTACAATGTAGAATAATAGAGAATACATCAAAACTATGAAATAACACCTATGGAATCATGTAGTAACCAAATAAGTGCTTAACAAATCAAAATACATTTGAGATTCTTTAAAGTAGCCACACTTTTGACATTCTCTCAACAAGCTTCATGAGGTAGTCACCTGGAATGCATTTCAATTAACAGGTGTGCCTTGCTAAAAGTTAATTTGTGGAATTTCTTTCCTTCTTAATGCGTTTGAGCCAATCAGTTGTGTACCACCCATTTACAAAAGATAGCCCTTATACGTCCATAGTATGGCAAGAACAGCTCAAATAAGCACAGAGAAACTACAGTCCATCATACGTTAAGACTTGAAGGTCAGTCAATCCAGAAAAGGTCAAGAACTTTGAAAGTTTCTTCAAGAGCAGTCACAAAAACCATCAAGGGCTATGATGAAACTGGCTCTCATGAGAACCTTCACAGGAAAGGAAGACCTAGAGTTATCTGCTGCAGAGGATAAGTTCAGAGTTACCAGCCTCAGAAATTGCAGCCCAAATCAAAATAAATATATTTTGATTTAACACTTTTTTTGGTTATTACATGATTCCATATGTTTTTTCATAGTTTTGATGTCACTACTATACAATGTAGAAAATAGTAAAAATAAAGGTAGGTGTGTCCAACCTTTTGACTGGTACTGTATGGCGGCAGAAGTGCAGTATAATCATAAGGAGACTTAAACTTGGAATATGGAGGGGGACAAGATCGGCAGTGGCGGTCTAAGAGAGAGAGGGAGGAAGAAGGTGAGCTTCAGTTGGTTAAAAATGGCAGGAAAAGGGGAGATTTGTTAAAAGAAGAATGGTAGAAAGTGTAAGCAGAGTGAGCTGAAGACAGTAGGAGAAATGGAAGTGAATGAGGGTGAAGTATTGGAGGTGGTAGCTGTGGTGAAGTTCTCTGAGCCCAAGGCTGGCACCGAGGGTCAGGATAAAGATGAGTCTGACAGTAGTAGTGAAGTTTTTGGGAAAAAGTGGACCCTTGCCTTTTGGCTGATCCATTTGTGTTCTCAGGGTGGGTGAAAACAAAGTTGGGTGCTGTGGAATCGGTGAGGGTAACCAGAAGTGGTCTTGTGATAATTGTTTGTGTTTCTAATGGTCAGAGGGAGCAGGCGCTCTGTGTTAAACAAATGGGGTCGAGATGTGAATTGTTTTGCTCTCAAGAAAAGGGCGCCAATGAAAGCAGTGATTACTCGGGTAGCGATAAATGTGAAAGCTGACCAACTGAAGGGGAAGATCCCCTGTGTTTGTGATGCTCGTCGTTTGGTGCAACACAGACAGGGTGGTGTGAGTGGAGAAAGAGTCATTGTCTGTTGTTTTGATTTTAAGTATTTTCCCGACAAAGTGATGTTAGGATATAGAAGTTATCCTGTATGAGTTTTTGTGCCAAATACATTAAGATGATACAGGTGTCAAGCTTATTGGCAAGTGGCAGCAGTGTGTAGGAGGGTGGTTCCTAGGTGGGAGAAGTGTGCAGAAGGGCATGAGACAAAGGAACGTGTAGCTTTGGGGAAAGTAGTGTTAAATGGAGGGGTGCCCATGGGGCTGGGGATCAGAAATGTCTTGTGCGAGAGAGGTTTCCAGGGTTAGAGTAGTGCAGACGTTGTCGTATGCTGAGGCAGTGAAGAAAGTAGAGGAAGATGGGTCAAGGGGGAGGGATCCTGAGAGGAGTGGTGTGAGTAGTAGATATGTACCAGTACAGGGGGATAGGTCAACAAGTGATATGCTTCAGTAAGATTGGATTTTTTTGCATTTTTAGCAATGGTTATCAACTGTACTGCAAGAATGGAATGTAAAGTCACAGAAAATTGAGGTTGTGGTGGCAGCTGCAGAGAAGTATTTGTGTGTGCGAGACTTGACATCAGAAGAGTTACAGGGTATGTATATATATATATATATACCCACACTGTTCAAAAAAATAAAGGGAACACTTAAACAACACAATGTAACTCCAAGTCAATCACACTTCTGTGAAATCAAACTGTCCACTTAGGAAGCGACACGGATTGACAAATTTCACATGCTGTTGTGCAAATGGAATAGACAACAGGTGGAAATTATAGGCATTTAGCAAGACACCCCCAATAAAGGAGTGGTTCTGCAGGTGGGGACCACAGACCACTTCTCAGTTCCTATGCTTCCTGGCTGATGTTTTGGTCACTTTTGAATGCTGGCGGTGCTTTCACTCTAGTGGTAGCATGAGACGGAGTCTACTACCCACACAAGTGGCTCAGGTAGTGCAGCTCTTCCAGGATGGCACATCAATGCAAGATGTGGCAAGAAGGTTTGCTGTGTCTGTCAGCGTAGTGTCCAGAGTATGTAGGCGCTACCAGGAGACAGGCCAGTACATCAGGAGACGTGGAGGAGGCCGTAGGAGGGCAACAACCCAGCAGCAGGACCGCTACTTCCGCCTTTGTGCAAGGAGGAGCAGGAGGAGCACTGCCAGAGCCCTGCAAAATGACCTCCAGCAGGCCACAGATGTGCATGTGTCTGCTCAAATGGTCAGAAACAGACTCCATGAGGGTGGTATGAGGGCCCGACATCCACAGGTGGGGGTTGTGCTTACAGCCCAACACTGTGCAGGACGTTTGGCATTTGCCAGAGAACACCAAGATTGGGAAATTCACCACTGGCACACTGTGCTCTTCACAGATGAAAGCAGGTTCACACTGAGCTCATGTGACAGACGTGACAGTCTGGAGACGCCGTGGAGAACGTTCTGCTGCCTGCAACATCCTCCAGCATGACCGGTTTGGCGGTGGGTCAGTCATGGTGTGGGGTGGCATTTCTTTGGGGGGCCGCACAGCCCTTCATGTGCTCGCCAGAGGTAGCCTGACTGCCATTAGGTACCGAGATGAGATCCTCAGACCCCTTGTGAGACCATATGCTGGTGTGGTTGGCCCTGGGTTCCTCCTAATGCAAGACAATGCTAGACCTCATATGGCTGGAGTGTGTCAGCAGTTCCTGCAAGAGGAAGGCATTGATGCTATGGACTGGCCCACCCGTTCCCCAGACCTGAATCCAATTGAGCACATCTGGGACATCATGTCTCGCTCCATCCACCAACGCCACGTTGCACCACAGACTGTCCAGGAGTTGGCGGATGCTTTAGTCCAGGTCTGGGAGGAGATGCCTCAGGAGACCATCCACCACCTCATCAGGAGCATGCCCAGGCGTTGTAGGGAGGTCATACAGGCATGTGGAGGCCACACACACTACTGAGCCTCGTTTTGACTTGTTTTAAGGTCATTACATCAAAGTTGGATCAGCCTGTAGTGTGGTTTTCCACTTTAATTTTGAGTGTGACTCCAAATCCAGACCCCCATGGGTTGATAAATTTGATTTCCATTAATAATGTGTGATTTTTTTTTTGTCAGCACATTCAACTACGTAAAGAAAAAAGTATTTAATAAGAATATTTCATTCATTCAGATCTAGGATGTGTTATTTTAGTTTTCCCTTTATTCTTTTGAGCAGTGTATATGCAGACGCACACACTTGTGTTCCCCCATGTACTTTCTTTTTTTAATATATATATACACACACACACACACACACACACACACAACAATTGGGCTAGGGGTACAATATCACATTACAAGGACCTTAAGGGGCATACATACACTTATAATTATAACAGTTTTTTTGTTAGAGTATTTAAATGTCTAAAAAATAATAGTTCAATTTATTTTTGAAAGGAAAGAAAATGTGTTGGTTTGTAAATTTACATTTGTGAATATGAAATTTGACCAAAAGAATAATGAAATGAATTACATAAACTAGTTTAAAGTTATTTATATTGTAGGTAGAATCCAAGCAGCAAGTCTCTACACAATAGTGTAAGATCTTCATAAATGTATAAAATTATAAATCTACTGATGTCTTGCCACAGTTTCCTTACATTAGTACAATGCCTAAAAAAAGATGCAACACCGTTTCTGGGTGGTCATTACAAAAGGAGCAATTTGAGTTTTTCTAAAACTTCTTCATATAGTGGTTGGCAGGATAATATTTATGAATAATTTTAAAGGAAACTTCCTTAATTTTCTTAACAAATAGGTATGTGTGTGGCAACATCCAAACATTTTCCCAACAGGTATTATCAATAAAACCGTTCCAATAAGGCATGACAAGGTTCGTCGAATAGTTAAGCAACACCTCAGGGAATGCCATCTAAAACAATTGCAAAATCTTTAGGTGTTACAGGGATCTTGTGAAGTGATACGAATTCCTTATAACCAAGTTAAAAAAACTCTGCATTCACAAGTTGACTCACCAATAGGATATTATTTCGGAACCAATATTCTAAAAACAAATAAGTATTTTTATACAATATATCCCGATTATTCCATATATGTGTTGAGAAAAATTATGCTTATCAATGAAGGTCCATGACAAGAAAACCTGCCGATGAAAAGCAGTTTCACTGGAATTTTGTCGATATTCTAAATTGCAAACCAACATGAAGTTAAGGCCACCAAAACTAGAGAAGACATGAGGCTTTTTGGAAGTACATACTGACCGTAACGGTAGTAATGACGATAGTTGATCAACGAAACTCCATTCTTTGATAAGTAACGAACGTATGTTTGATAGTATTATGCTTGACAAGCTGGTGAATGGCTTCTTCCCTGTTTTAACGAGAATCGCCATATTCAACGTCTCACTGTAATATTCTGGTTCATACCACGCCCATCGTTTAGACTACATAGTGAAAGACTCGCTCCCTTCTTTCATAACTGTTGAACATTTTAGTTTCTTTACTATCTCTCCGTGCGCTCTTGAGATGTTGGCTACCATAAAGAACATTTCCGTAACCTACGACGGTATGGGCAAAACCTTTAGCAGCGGCGACTTCATTTCGGGGCGAATAACGTTGGAATTAGGAAAAGATTGCAAAATAGATTATCTTTCCATAAAAGCAAAGGGAAAGTCAGAAGTCCTTTGGACAGAACATCATAATAATACAACTGTAACTTACCATTCCAAGGACAAGATGTTCAGCATTGAACAATTTATCATTCGAGAACAAAAAGCCCAAGGTAAGACATCAAGCACAGGTTCCAGAGTTTTATATGGGACATTTATTTACGAAGTAAAGGTTATGCCTCTAGTGCAGTAGTAGCGTCGTTAGATCATTAGATAGACAATGGTCGAACGACACTACTACTGCAATACAAGGGGCATAACGTTGCTTCGTGTGTTTGTGTGTGTATATATATATATTAGTACCAGTCAAGTTTGGACACATTCATTCCAGGGTTTTTCTTTATTCTTATTACTTTCTACGTTGTAGAATAATAGTGAAGACATCAAAACTATGAAATAACACATGGAATTATGTAGTAACCAGAAACGTGTTAAACAAATTATTTTATATTTGAGATTTACAACAACATACATACATACATACATACATACATACATACATACATACATACATACATACATACATACATACATATGAGACATACAACATCACAGAGTTACACAGAGTAAAACAAACTAACAGTCAATAATACAGTACAAAAACAAGTCTATATACAATGTGAGCAAATGAAGTGAGATAAGGGAGGTAAAGGCAATAAAAAAGGCCGTGGTGGCGAAGTAAATACAATATAGCAATAAAAACACTGGAATTGTAGATTTGCAGTAGGTGAATGTGCAAGGTAGAAATACTGGGGTGCAAGGGAGCAAAATAAATAATTACAGTAGGGGATGAGGTAATTTTTGGGGCTATTTATAGATGGGCTATGTACAGGTGCAGTGATCTGTGAGCTGCTCTGACAGCTGGTGCTTAAAGCTAGTGAGGGAGATAAGTGTTTCCACTTTCAGAGATTTTTGTAGTTTGTTCCAGTCATTGGCAGTAGAGAACTGGAAGGAGAGGCAGCCAAAGGAGGAATTGGCCCTGGAGGTGACCAGTGAAATACATCTGCTGGAGAGCGTGCTACGTGTGGGTGCTGCTATGGTGACTAGCGAGCTGAGATAAGGTGGGACTTTACCTAGCAGGATCTTGTAGATGACCTGGAACCAGTGGGTTTGGTGACGTGTATGAAGCGAGGGCCTAACCAACGAGAGCGTACAGGTTAAAGTGGTGGGTAGTATATGGGGCTTTGGTGACAAAAGGGATGGCACTGTGATAGACTGCATCCATTTGTTGAGTAGGGTGTTGGAGGCTATTTTGTAAATTACATCACCGAAGTCGAGGATCGGTAAGATGGTCAGTTTTAAGAGAGTATGTTTGGCAGCATGAGTGAAGGATGCTTCATTGCGAAATAGGAAGCCAATTCTAGATTTAACTTTGGATTGGAGATGTTTGATGTGAGTCTGGAAGGAGGGTTTACAGTCTAACCAGACACCTAGGTATTTGTAGTGGTCCACATATTCTAAGTCAGAACCGTCCAGAGTAGTGATGCAGGGCGGGCAGGCAGGTGTTGGCAGCGATCGGTTGAAGAGCATGCATTTAGTTTTACTTGTATTTAAGAGCAGTTGGAGGCCACGGAAGGAGAGTTGTATGGCATTGAAGCTCATCTGGAGGGTTGTTAACACAGTGTCCAAAGAAGGGCCATAAATATACAGAATGGTGTCGTCTGCGTAGAGGTGGATCAGAGACTCACCAGCAGCAAGAGCGACATCATTGATGTATACAGAGAAAAGAGTTGGCCCAAGAATTTAACCCTGTGGCACCCCATAGAGACTGCAAGAGGCCCAGACAACAGGCTCTCCGATTTGACACACTGAACTCTATCGGAAAAGTTGTTGGTGAACCAGGCGAGGCAGTCATTTGAGAAACTGAGGCTGTTGAGTCTACTGATGAGGATGTGGTGATTGAGAGTCGAAAGCCTTGGCCAGGTCAATGAATACGGCTGCACAGTACTCTTTCTTATCGATGGCGGTTAAGATATCGTTTAGGACCTTGAGCGTGGCTGAGGTGCACCCATGACCAGCTCTGAAACCAGATTGCATAGTGGAGAAGGTACGGTGGGATACGAAATGGTCTGTAATCTGTTTGTTAAATTGGCTTTCAAAGACCTTAGAAAGGCAGGGTAGGATAGATATAGGTCTGTAGCAGTTTGGGTCAAGAGTGTCCCCCCCTTTGAAGAGGGGGATGACTGCAGCTGCTTTCCAATCTTTGGGAATCTCAGACGACACGAAAGAGGTTGAACAGGCTAGTAATAGGGGTTGCAACAATTTCGGCAGATCATTTTAGAAAGAAAGGTTCCAGATTGTCTTGCCCAGCTGATTTATAGGGGTCCAGATATTGCAGCTCTTTCAGAACATCAGCTGACTAGATTTGGGAGAAGGAGAAATGGGGATGGCTTGGGCAAGTTGCTGTGGGGGGTGCAGTGCTGTTGCCCGGGGTAGGGGTAGCCAGGTGGAAAGCATGGCCAGCCATAGAAAAATGCTTATTGAAATTCTCCATTATAGTGTATTTATCGGTGGTGACAGTTTCCTATCCTCAGTGCAGTGGGCAGCTGGGAGGAGGTGCTCTTATTCTCCATGGACTTTAGTGTCCCAGAACTTTTTTGAGTTAGTGTTGCAGGAAGCAAATTTCTGCTTGAAAAAGCTAGCCTTGGCTTTTCTAACTGCCTGTGTATATTGGTTTCAAACTTCCCTGAAAAGTTGCATATCACGTGGGCTGTTCGGTGCTAATGCATAATGCTCCTTCTCACCACCCCCCCTTAATGATTTAGATGCACTATGCCATAAGAGCGTCTGCTAAATGACTTAAATGTAATGCAGAATGCCACAGGATGCTTTTGTGCTGGTTAAGGGCAGTCAGGTCTGGAGAGAACCAAGGGCTATATCTTTTCCTGGTTTTACATTTTTGAATGGGGCATGCTTATTTAAGATTGCGAGGAAGGCATTTTTAAAGAATAACCAGGCATCCTCTACTGACGGGATGAGGTCAATATCCTTCCAGGATACCCGGGCATGGTCGATTAGAAAGGCCTGCTCGCTGAAGTGTTTCAGGGAGCGTTTGACAGTGATGAGTGGAGGTCGTTTGACCGCTGACCCATTACGGATACAGGCAATGAGGCAGTGATCTTGGTTGAAAACAGCAGAGGTGCATTTAAAGGGCAAGTTGGTTAGGATGATATCTATGAGGGTGCCCGTGTTTATGGCTTTGGGGTTGTACCTGGTAGGTTCATTGATAATTTGTGTGAGATTGAGGGCAACAAGCTTAGATTGTAGGTTGGCTGTGGTGTTAAGCATGTCCCAGTTTAGGTCACCTAGCAGCACGATCTCTGAAGATAGATGGGGGGGCAATCAGTTCACCAATGGTGTCCAGAGCACAGCTGGGGGCAGAGGATGGTCTACAGCAAGCGGCAACGGTGAGAGAGTTGTTTTTAGAGAGGTGGATTTTTAAAAGTAGAAGTTCAAATTGTTTGGGTACAGACCTGGATAGTAGGACAGAACTCTGCAGATTATCTCTGCAGTAGATTGCAACACCTCCCCTTTGGCCGTTCTATCTTTTCTGAAAATGTTGTAGTTAGGGATGGAGATTTCAGAGTTTTTGGTGGTCTTCCTAAACCAGGATTCAGACACGGCTAGGACATCCGGGTTGGCAGAGTGTTGTAAAGCAGTGAATAAAACAAACTTAGGGAGGAGGCTTCTAAATGTTAACATGCATGAAACCAAGGCTTTTATGGTTACAGAAGTCAAGAAAAGAAAGCGCCTGGGGAATAGGAGTGGAGCTAGGCACTGCAGGGCCTGGATTAACCTCTACATCGCCAGAGGAACAGAAGAGGAGTAGGATAAATGTACGGCTAAAAGCTATGAGAATTGGTCGTCTAGGACGTCCGGAACAGAGAGTAAAATGAGCAGGTTTCTGGGGGGGATAAAATAGATTCAAGGTAATAATGTACAGACAGAGGTATGGTAGGAGAGGTAAACCAAAGCATTGAGTGATGATGAGAGAGATATTGTCTCTAGAAACATCATTGAAAACAGGTGATGTCATCGCATATGTTGGTGTTGGAACTGAAGGGTTGGATAAGGTATATTGAGCAGGGCTAGAGGCTCTACAGTTAAATAAGCCAATAAACACTAATCAGATCAGCAATGGACAAGGCATATTGACATTAAGGAGAGGCATGCTTAGCCGAGTGATCATAAGGGTCCAGTGAGTAGTGAGGTTGGTTGGGGTCACTGCGATTCAGACAGCTAGCCGGGCCATGGGTAGCAAGCTAGCATAAGACGGAGGTCTGTTGTTAGCCACCTCATGCGTTTCTGTCGGTAGGTTAGTGGGGTTCCGTGTGGTAGAGGGGAACAATCCAATTGGCAACAAAGTTATAGTGGCCCAGAAAAATTGTCCGATAGACCTATTTAGCTAGCAGCCGATATGCTCAAGACCGCTAACGAATAATGGGCCGCAGTTAGCAGATGGGCGTTCAGGTTACGTCGTGACGGAGGGGCCAGTTGAATAATTCCCTCGGGTAGATAACGTTGGTAGTCCAGTTGTGAAGGCCCGGTGGGGCTCCGCATCGGCAGTAAAATGGGTCCGGCTTGGTGATTTTAGCCCAGGAGTGGCTGATGGAACTCTTCAGCTGGTTAGCTCCGGGATAATTGGTGTTTTCTCCGGACCGACGTTAGCCAAGTCACTCGGATAGCAGCTAGCTAGCTGCAAGATCCAGGTGAAATTGTCCAGAGCTTGCGGTAGGAATCAGGGGGTATGGAGAGAAAATAGTTCCAATGTTGGTTTGGTGGAAGCTGACATTATCCCACACAATTACATAATATGAGCTCATTGTGCAGTCCTCTATATGACATGTAGAATTCACAAATAGATCATGTCACAGATAGTATAATTCTATTCAAATTGTGCTGTATTACTTTATATTCTTCATACATATCTTACGGTATGTTGTGATTTTCAGACTTGCATTTACCTTTACAATAGTTGCTGTATTGTTGTGAATTAAATGCTGTAACAAAAGTAAAGAACGAGTACATATTTAGCTGTTTTCCCTATGGAATATTTGCACAATTGATGACACTGTGGACCTGTTTACAATAGGCTGTACTCTCCAGCCAGCCTCTTCCATTGTAAGACCATGGTTTAGTCCTCAGAAAAATAACTGTAGATCTCCACAAGTCTTGTTCATTCTTGGGAGATGTTCTGCTGTACAAAAAAATAGTACGCAAGTATAAACACCATGGGACCACGCAGCCATCATACTGCTCAGGAAGGAGACGCGTTCTGTCTCCTAGAGATGAACGTACTTTGGTGCGAAATGTGCAAATCAATCCCAGAACAACGGCAAACAACCTTGCGAAGATGCTGGAGGAAACAAGTACAAACGTATCTATATCCACAGTAAAACGAGTCCTACATCGACATAACCTGAAAGGCCGCTCAGCAAGGAAGAAGCAACTGCTCCAAAACCATCATAAAAAAGCCAGACTACGGTTTGCAACTGCACATGGACAACAATATCATACTTTTTGGAGAAATGCCCTCTGGTCTGATGAAACAAAAATAGAACGGTTTGGCCATAATGACCATCGTTATGTTTGGAGGAAAAAGGGGAGGCTTGAAAACCAGAGAACACCATCCCAACCGTGAAGCACGGGGGTGGCAGCATTATGTTGTGGGGGTGCTTTGCTGCAGGAGGGACGGGTGCACTTCACAAAATAGATGGCATCATGAGGAAAGGAAATGATGTGGATATATTGAAGCAACATCAAGACATCAGGCAGGAAGTTAAATCTTTGTCGCAAATGGGTCTTCCAAATGGACAATGACCCAAAGCATACTTCCATAGTTGTGGCAAAATCGCTTAAGGACAACAAAGTCAAGGTATTGGAGTGGCCATCACAAAGCCCTGACCTCAATCCCATAGAAAATGTGTGGGCAGAACTGAAAAAGCGTGTGTGAGCAAGGAGGCCTACAAACCTGACTCAGATACACCAGCTCTGTCAGGAGGAATGGGCCAAAATTCACCCAACTTATTGTGGGAAGCTTGTGGAAGACTACCCAACACGTTCGACCCAAGTTAAAGAATTTAAAGGCAATGCTATCAAATACTAATTGAGTGTATGTAAACTTCTGACCCACTGGGAATGTGATGAAATAAATAAGAGCTGAAATAAATAATTCATTCTCTCTTCTATTATTCTGACATTTCACATTCTTAAAATAAAGTGTTGATCCTACCTGACCTAAGAGAGGGCATTGTTACTAGGTTTAAATGTCAGGAATTGTGAAATACTGAGTTTAAATGTATTTGGCTAAGGTGTATGTAAACTTCCGACTTCAACTGTACATTCATACATACACACACACACAAATAAATACAGGAAAAAAAGCATTATTTTAGGCACTGGTTGGAACACTGTCGTTATCTTACAGTAGTAACACTGTAATCATGTTATTGTATTATTGTTTATGTAATTACACAAGGAATAGGGCAGAACTTTGCATAAAAAAGGGTGGTTTAGGGTGAGTGGGATGTGGTAGAGCTGGGCAGTGGTAGGGAGTTTATCATCAATGTCTTGTTCTTAATGGTTAATATGGTTCTAAATGATATTTTTTGCCGTTTGCTCATTTA
Source organism: Oncorhynchus masou masou (assembly GCF_036934945.1). NCBI lineage: Eukaryota > Metazoa > Chordata > Actinopteri > Salmoniformes > Salmonidae > Oncorhynchus > Oncorhynchus masou. The sequence goes on from NC_088212.1 coordinate 15,860,515, forward strand.
TTTGTTAATTAACGTAATGTGGTCTCATCTACTGTAACATGGATCTCATTACCAAAATGCATCAGTGATAAAATACTCCTAGAATAATATTACAAAATATCTACTCTTTATATTTGTGTTCTTTTAAAATATTAATAATAATTTAAAACAAAATTTTTTTTTTAAACATCCAGGTTATGAACATGCCACACGTTACGGTAATTAGATAACTGGTTAAAATTGAAATAGTTTAAATGTTTTTATTTTTATTTTCACCTATCTATGTTTATTTTCTAACTTTACAAGTGTTACGGTAATGAAATGTCTTGGAAAATATTTGGTCCATATTTTAGGACGGATTCTTTTTGATCTTTTAACATAAACGTGACTTGTTGTTTTTCAGATTGTAATGTTGTAGCTCCTGGAACTCACGTTTACCCATTCACATTTCAGATCCCTCAACAGTAAGTGCCCTGCAAACACACCTGGTGGGCTAATATTTACATCGCTTAGACACTTGATCATGAAGCACAATCATATAATTAGAGTAGTAAGCTATCTTGTTAACATCAACAAGGTAATCCTGAGTTGTTTTCAGAATGTTTACAATGGTTAACTTTCTAAGTACTTGTGTTTTATGATTGTGTCTTACATGCTGACCACAACGCTCGCATCGCGTGTGCGATTCAAATCATTGCACCCACACTGCTCGTGCGAAGCAGCGAGCGTCTGCGGCCCCAAGCGCTAAAATCGAAATTGGTTCTATTTGTGACACTCAACATGCCGGCCTCTCCAATCTCCTCATTGGTTTTTAGGAGCATATACCCACGTGGGTGATTGAAAGATGATCCGTCGGTTGTAGTAATTCACCGTAAAGTCAGTTGCCAACCGTCGCACCAAGTTCAAAGAAGAAAAAGAAGCATGAAGGAATCAGGAGAGACGAGAAACAAATTTGTTTTATCTGTGGATTTTCAGAGTAGTGGACTTTGCATTTCAGGTAAAATAACAACCCTATGTTGATTTCCCAAGAAAATTAGCTAGCAACAGCAAGCTAGCTAGCTAAATTGCCACAAATGTTTAATACTTTTAACCTGTCTGCAAATTAATATCATTGGTTCCGAGTTTGTTTTGATATTTCAACCTGCGTGTCCTCATCGCTTCTGGTGTGGGTGAACAAAATCAAAGTGCGCGTCCGGTTTGGTCAGCATGTTAGCATACTTATATGATACACTGAATGAGAAGAAATTAATGATTTAGTCTACGTTTACACAGGCAGCCCAATTAGGATATTTTGCCCAATTATTTTCAAAATATCTGATCAGATTGGTTAAAAGACCAATTAGTGAAAAAAAGATCAGAAATGAGCTGCCTGTGCAAACAGCCATATTAAGTCAATAATATAATCAATAGTACATGTATATACAGGTAGCTGCCAACATAAAGGAATTGCCAATGTAACATGTCTTAATGACGTTGGGTCACCATGAACCGCCAGAACAGCTTCAATGCGCCATTGGCATAGATTATGTTTCTGTAGCCTAGTTACAGGTCTAGCACCATATACCAATCGGTGACATTAAGTTAGCCATTTTAGACATTAGCCATTTTCCGATTATGACAGTCCACTTGTTTATTTATGGCCCTAGTCTGTAGTTTCCAAATTGCTTGTAGATACTACACCATAAAATATCAACTTTATGTAGAATGTTGACTATAATCTATCACCATTCTTAGTCTTCGTTTTGTAATTAAAAAATAATAATAATACTGATATTCCTTGTTCATAGAGCAATGCCATCATCCTTTAAAGGCGCCTGGGGGAAAATTCTGTATACGTTAGAGGCCAAGTTGAGCAGATCAATGAGGATATCCAGCAAAGCCAGGGCTGAGTTCCCCTTTGTCTCCAAGGCAGACCTGGGCAGCATCCCTGAGCTGATGGTACACACATACACACAATGAGTACAACTGTGTGAGCCTATCCTGATATTTATTAGTTATTTTACCAGGTAAGTTGACTGAGAACACGTTCTCATTTGCAGCAATGACCTGGGGAATAGTTACAGGGGATTAATGAGCCAATTGTAAACTGGGGATTATTAGGTGACCATGGTGGTCAGATTGGGAATTTAGCCAGGACACCGGGGTTAACACCCCTACTCTTACAATAAGTGCCATGGGATCTTTAATGACCTCAGAGTCAGGACACCCGTTTAACGTTCCATCTGAAATACGGCACCCTACACTGGGATATTTTTTTAGACCAGAGGAAAGGGTGCCTCCTACTGGCCCTGCGACACCACTTCCAGCAACATCTGGTCTCCCATCCAGGAATTGACCAAGACCAACCCTGCTTAGCTTCAGAAGCAAGCCAGCAGTGGTATGCAGGATACTAATGTAGTATTGCCAATGCTGCTCTTAAAATGTTTTATCCTCCTGATTGTGGTTGTATGGTGGTCGTGTTGTTTGTAGCACAAGTGTCTTTGTTCCTTTTCAGATACCTCAGCATGGAACCAAGGATAAAAAGATGAAGTTATTCACCTCAGGAAAAGTGGGAATGGACATTCACATAGAGAGAATGGGCTACTACTTAGGTAAGAAAACCAACAGGACTAATGAAAGCTAGGGACATAGTAATGCACATCTGGTATATAGCCTTTCATACCATACCAATGTTTATTACTGTCCTTAGAACATTTTACTGTCCTTAGAAAATACAAGGCATGGAAACATGTAAACGTGAAGGGAGGGCGTTGTCAGTATTCCAATCTTCAAGCATATGCTTTTCAGATGATTGCATTTTGTTCTTTGTCATGCAGACACAAATAATACAGCTGAATATTGTCAGTTGCATTGTTGACTTTAGTGGTTAAAGTGGAATTGACAGCATTTTAATTACTTTGCAGATATGAAACAGACCGTTTATATCAGTCAAAAAATATCAAATTCACAGTAAAAAAAAAAAAGAGTTATATTTGACAAAAAAATGTCATGCCGCATAGTAAGGCATTGTTGGCAGAATAGAGGGATGCAGTTCAATGCATGCTTAATATGGTGTTATTCTCTATGGGGTACCACAGGGTTCAATTCTCGGGCCGACTCTTTTCTCTGTATATATCAACGATGTCGCTCTTGCTGCGGGTGATTCTCTGATCCACCTCTACGCAGACGACACCATTTGTATACATCTGGCCCTCCTTTGGACACTGTTAACTAACCTCCAAACGAGCTTCAATGCCATACAGCACTCCTTCTGTGGCCTCCAACTGCTCTTAAAACGCTAGTAAAAACTATGCTTTTCAACCGTTTGCTGCCCGCACCCGCCCACCCGACTGGCATCACTACTCTGGATGGCTCTGACTTAGAATATGTAGACAACTACAAATATCTAGGTGCCTTGCTAGACTGTAAACTCTCCTTCCAGACTCATATTAAACATCTCCAATCCAAAATTAAATCTCCTTCACTCACGCCGCCAAACCTACCCTCGTAAATCTGACTATCCTACCGATCCTCAATGATGTAATTTACAAAATCGCTTCCAATACTCTACTCAGCAACCTGGATGCAGTCTATCACAGCACCATCCGTTTTGTCACCAAAGCCCCTTATACCATCCACTACTGCGACCTGTATGCTCTAGTCGGCTGGCCCTCGCTACATATTCGTCGCCAGACCCACTGGTTCCAGGTCATCTATAAGTCCATGCTAGGTAAAGCTCCACCTTATCTCAGCTCACTGGTCATGATAAAAACACCCACCCGTAGCACGCTCCAGCAGGTATATCTCACTGGTCATCCCCAAAGCCTTTGGCCGCCTTTCCTTCCAGTTCTCTGCTGCCAATGACTAGAACGAATTGCAAAAATCGCTGAAGCTGGAGTCTTATATTTCCCTCACTAACTATACAACATCAGCTATCTGAGCAGCTAACTGATCGCTGCAGCTGTTATATAGCCCATCTGTAAATAGCCCACCCAATCTACCTACCTCATCCCCATACTGTTTTTATTTACTTTTCTGCTCTTTTGCACACCAGTATTTCAACTTGCACATCACCATCTGCTCATCTATCACTCCAGTGTTAATTTGCTAAATTGTAATTACATCGCTACTACGGCCTATTTATTGCCTTACCTCCTCACACCATTTGCACACACTGTATATAGACTCTTTTTTCCTCCCTATTGTGTTATTTACTGTACGCTTGTTTATTCCATGTGTAACTCTGTGGTTGTTTGTAAAATAAGAATTTGTTCTTATCTGACTTGCCTAGTTAAATAACATTAAAAAACGCTGTCAGTTCCACTCTGAGTAATTCATAAATACAAGTGTTATTCATATATGTCGGAATGTGAAAAAAGCACAAGTTGAGGTTTCACGCAAATCATGCACAGACATGGTAGATTTGCTCAAGTGTTTGAATGATCATTTATCTCATATTAGGTTTGACCTTCATGAATCCAGAACAACATTGCTAGCATAAATATACACCCCCTCCCTTTGCAGGTGAAGACCTAAAGGTTGTGGCGTCCATTGAGAATAGCTCCTCCCGTGAGATCAAGCCCAAGTACACCCTGTACCAGAAGGACAGCTTCTTTGCGAGGGGAAAGAGGATGGTGTCCACCAAAGACATCCTGAAAGAGCTGGGAGAGCCCATCCCGCCATCTGGGAAACTGAAAGTCACTAAAGTCCTTCAAATCCCACAACACATTGTTCCATCCATCTTCACCTGCAGTAATATTAAATGCGAGTACAGGCTGAAGGTGTGTGTCTCTCTCTCTGTGTGTGTGTGAGAGAGTGAACTGTTAAAACATATGTTCAGTGTATATCCAAAGCCACTACTACAATGTGCTTTGACCATTTATTTACTAAGATACAGAAAAACATGTTCTGGGCTTACAACATGCTGTAGTGGGCTTTGTTGCTACAACAGGAATGCTCTGGTGAAACACCTCTCTTTTATTTTGTCATTGTTTACCAAGGGAGTCATCAGACTTTTGAAATGATTAAAGACCTATTTTTACAACTTCTGAAGTCATGTGGGTTGTTATCATTGATAAAAATGTAGAGCAAAGACTAGAGGCTGGTTACTTTTTAACCACAAATGTTATCTAAGTATAACTTGCTGTTGGGCAAACCATGTTCTTATTGAGTCCACGTTTAGCAATTGGTAAATCGTTATACTGTTTGACAAAGTGTCACTGATCGATTTATACAAGTATTTTTTTCTAACTCAAATGGAGAAGTTTTTTTTTTTTAAGAGTTTGCACTTGAAATATGAGTTTAAATATACGTTAAATCCAATTTGGGTAGCAGGTAGCCTACTGGTTAAGAGCGTTGGGCGTAAATGACTAAAATGTAAACATTTACCTTTTAATTCTAGCTTGCATACTGTGCTTTGCCATAGGCCTATAGCCTAACTATTGCATTCCCTTTGATTCCAATATCCTTGTTTACGTCATAGATCGTCCTGGATGTTCCCTATGCCAGAGACCCAGAAATCAAATTGCCACTGGTCATCCTCCCTGCAACTCAAACGCCTGGACTGCAGCCGCCACCTTACTCTGACTTTGGTTTTGACTCGTTCGGGAATGCAAACCAACCCGGATGGAACAGCACACCACAATTTCCAGGAGCCTATCCACCAACGGCCCCAGGAGCCTATCCACCAACGGCCCCAGGAGCCTATCCACCAACGGCCCCAGGAGCCTATCCACCAATGGCCCCAGGAGCTGTAGCGCCTCCCCCAGCCTACGGAACGTACCCATCCCTGTCTGATTTTGGTGGTAAAAGATAAGAGGGTAAAATATAACAAATGAATGCATTGTATATGATAATGTGCAGTTCTCTATCTCTTTAGACTTCCATTTATACTTCCATACTTCTCTGTTGTTGTTTCTTGTCATTGACATGAAAACGTGTGTAACTTCAACATCTTTGTGGAAATGCCAACTATGAATAATGAAATGGAACAAAGCTCTGCTTAAGTGTGCCTTGTATAAGTTGTCTAAATATGAATATTGCTTTTACGAATGTAACAATGAATGTTCTAATTTCATGGTTGTGCTGATAATCTAATAAAAAATAAATATATATATTATAATAGTAAAAATGGCCATTTCCAAATAAGTACAGTGAAATAAAAAGCAGGAACGTCCACGATGATAATAGGCTACGGGTCCATTTTTTTATGATGAGATACATAAAACCAGAAACACCAACTAAATACCACACCCTATGCATACATAAACCTTATATAGGCCTTTAACTTTTTATTTGATGGAGAAGAATCAGAGTTATGCTATCACAAGTATTGGAAAATTAATCAGACGTGACTCAGATGTTTAATGATGACATTGCAAATATTGTGGGCGTAGGCCTACTTATTGTCCCCGCCTTTTGTAAATACAGACCTCCTCCCTTACTATGTTATATTAAAGACCGTTGTGAACCCTACCAACATTTGTTTTTCTTTCTGTGTTGGTTACGCTTCATTTTGTGGACCAGAATGACAATCCAAATCTTTACCATCAAATATGATGCGGAAAATGGGCCATATGTATTTTCAAGGGGAGATACTATCACAGGGAGAATTATTTTGGTAGTTTCAGCTGAAACAAAGATTAAATGTCTTTCTATCAAGGCTAAAGGAAAAGCTCATATTTTGTGGGAGGAAGATTATGGATTATACCTGGATGAAACATACCACGTGCCAAATATGAATATTTTTTCAATTGAGTAGTGTGTACTGCAGGAAGGGAATGGTAAAGTATCTAAACTTATTTTCTTAATGTACGCATTGCTTATCAGCCATCATAAAGATGAGTAAGACATTTTGGGGAAAAGGTAGAAAAGGGTCAATCTGCTGTTCAAACAATAATAAATATATGCTGTTTGGGTAAAGTTGAGGGAAGTTGGGGGTGGAGAAATGTAAGCTAATGACACTCAAATTTATAGAGCTCTGAATGCAAGAACTGATCATCCATGATATCAAACTTTGTTTTAACCAGGGGCACAACTGTCACTGGGGACGGGGGGGACATGTCCCCCCCAGTTATCATTGGAATGTGATCCAAACGAGGCAACAGTGTGCTTTAGGACCATGCGGATGCCTCCCAGTGGTTGGTTAGGCTATTTGGAGTGTTTATCCAACTGATTTAAAAAACAATACATGTGTGTGTGTGTATATATATATATTTATGTCCCCCCCACTTCTAAAACCTAAGCTGTGCCCCTGGTTTTAACCATGTTTGGAGGCTATGCCTACAGTGTTTACAATATATATATATATTTTTACAAACAATGGAGTACTGGTGGGGTAAGACTGCAATAGCTTAACTACGGAGGCATTTATAAGTTCTTTGAGAATCAATATCCTTAATTTAAACGGAGTGGCTGTGCAACCTCACCTGTGCTCCCCTTTTCCGTGCACTATACATTGTGAGCGGTTTAATGGCATAAGTCTTCTGTAATTTAAAGCCTCTACTAGAATTGTGTATTCACTTTCAAGCTAATAAAATTATCCATTGTGTTGTAGCCTTGGTAGGATCATTCTGTTCTCCCTATACATAGACTTATCCATTGTGGATATTTTCAAAACGACGTGTCAGGGGGACAGGGAGCTGTCATTTCATAATCTCGCCCACTAGCTGGCTTTCAAGTCATTTCATTTTCTTGCACTGTGACAAGTAAATTCTCTGCAATATGTTTAACTCAGGGATGGGCAACTTTAACTTTGTTGGGGGCTACAAAAAAATCTGAACTGCTCATAAGGGGCCACAGGTGCTCACGGTTTTGCCCACATCCATACTACAAATGTGGCTCATGCAATGGAATGTATTTTTTTAAATTATTATTTGTGTTGATTCAAGAAATCACACCTCAATGGCACAGACTGATGGGTACACTTCCTGCTTTTACTTCCTGCTTTGTACCTATGGTACACTTGCAATGGCAGCCAGTCCACCCATTATGCCATCATTTAATTGAATGGAGACGCCCATTTTATTCATGATCTGTGCTATCCGGGATCCTTGGGACATTCCTACCCCATTGAAGTCAATGTAAAATGGTTTAGGGAATGGACGTCCCAAGGATTCAAGATAGCACCTCATATTCATTCTTATTTCTGTGACCGTCTGATAATTCTATGCAAGCGGTAGGTTACGTTCTGAAATACGGTATTCTATTTTTACATGTCTCTCTTTATGTAGTGTTATGTTGTCTCTCTTGTCGTGATGTGTGTTTTGTCCTATATTTATTTATTTATTTATTTTAATCCCAGCCCCCGTCCCCGCAGTGGGTAATTTGCCTTTTGGTAGGCCATCATTGTAAATAAGAATTTGTTCTTAACTGACTTGCCTAGTTAAATAAAAGGTTAATAAAACATCTAAAAAAGATATGCCAAGTGCGCAAAGCTGTCATTAAGGCAAAGGATGGCTACTGAAGAATCTCCAATGTAAAATATATTTTTATTTGTTTTTGGTTACTACATGACTCCATATGTGTTATTTCATAGTGTTGATGTCTTCACTATTATTCTACAATGTAGAAAATAGTGCAAATATAGAAAAACCCTGGAATGAGTAGGTGTGTCAAATTTTGACTGGTACTGTATATGTATACAGTGCCTTCGAAAAGTATTCAGACCCCTTGACTTTTTCCAAATTTTGTTACGTTACAACCTTAATCTAAAATGTATTAAATAAAATAAAAATCTCAGCAACCTACGCACAATACCCCATAATGGATAAGCAGGTTATATATTTTTGCTAATTTACAAGCTTGGTACACCTATATCTGGGGAGTTTCTCCCATTTTTCTCTGCATATCCTCTCAAGCTTTGTTAGGTTGGAAGGGGAGCATCACAGCTATTTTCAGGTCTCCAGAGATATTTGATCGGGTTCAAGTCCGGGATCTGGCTGGGCCACTCAAGGACATTCAGAGACTTTACTTTTCTCCGTTAATCTTTCCCTTGATCCTAACTTGTCTCCCAGTCACTGGCACTGAAAAATATCCCCACTGCATGATGCTGCCACCACCATGCTTCACCGTAGGGATGTTGCCAGGCTTCCTTCCAACATGACGCTTGGCATTCAGGCCAAAGAGTTCAATCATGATTTCATCAGACCAGAGAATCTTGTTTCTCATGTTCTAAGGGTCTTTAGGTGCCTATTGGCAAACTCCAAACGGGCTGTCATGTGCCTTTTACTGAGGAGTGGCTTCTGTCTGGCCACTCTACAATTAAGGCCTGATTGGTGGAGTGCTACTGAGATGGTTGTCCTTCTGGAAGGTTCAATGTCAACGGTGCAATGTCAACTGTGGGACCTTATATAGACAAGTGTGAGCCTTTCCAAATCATGTCCAATCAATTGAACAGGTTGATTGGACAGGTGAACTCCAATCAAGTTGTAGAAACATCTCAAGGCTCATCCATGGAAACAGGATGCACCTGAGCCGAATTTTGAGTCATAGCAAAGGGTCTGAATTCTAATGAAAATCATGTATTTCTTTTTTAATTTGTTCTAAATTATGCAAAAATGTCTAAAACCCAGTTTTCACTCTGTCACAAAGTTCACCTACGGGTAGTGTATGCCCATGGGCGACTTGTCTTGGTTTCCCCCTTTTCCCACCAGCAACAAAAACACAAACACCATAACCAAAAACAATACTCACAGGTGATGACAAAGTGCTATGAGGTGCTTAAACAAAAGAGAGGTTAAGACACAAAGCGAGAGTGAAACACAGAGACCTACAGACATGACATTTACAGAGAGATTGAGCTGAGCTGAGCTCTAGAACAAACAAATGATGGGGTTTTTAAACCATGGGGAAGGAACTGTGATAGGTCAGGAAATAGGAGGAGGTGTGTCTTCTGATTGATGATTGATTGTTGACTGATTAGGGGAGTGATGATTTTCACCTGAGAGGGGAGAAGGAGAGAAAAGAAACACACAGGATACACACACACACACACACAGGATAACTGTATCCGTAACACACTGTATGTTTGTGTGTGTGTGTGTACGGTTCCTGTTGGATATTGGGGGCATCCAGGGATGTGCTATTGGATGTTATTGCTGTGGGAGTGAGTTAGCTAGCTCTAATTGTGGTGGTTGCATTGGCTCCCTGCTAATTCACGGTTGTTTCCATGCTAGCAGACGAGTCTACAGCCTAATGTGCTTCCTTGTGTTTATCGTCAGATTAAACACCAATCAACTGGGACCGCTGGCTGGGCATTCCTTTCTTAAAAAAACACATTTACATTTGGTTGAGTTTTCAACTAATGTGAGTTCAACGTGAAATCAACAAGCCATCTAATGTAATGTGATTTCGGTTTTAAAAAATGCTAAATTCCCTTACGTTGATGACCTTTTAAATATCCAATCAGTTGTCATCACAGTTGTCATCATGTCATCACATTGATTTTTTGTTGTTGAAATGATGTGAAAACAACATTGATTCAACCGGTTTTTTCATAGTGGGAAGGGACTAGTTAAATTTCGACAACACATTTAACTCAAGTGCTTGCGACATCGTGTAGCCACTTGCCATTGGTCAACTCTGGACACTGGCAGAAAGTTCTGGTCTCTGTCTTTCATAACACTGGTAATACACTCAATTCAAATTTAGGCTAATATGCATGCTCTTATTGTTCTCTTGCACAATTACACACCTGCTCTCTGCTGGCCTCTCTCCCCAATAGCTTTTGAGGAGCCCCAGGAAAAGCTAGACTACATAATAGCTTTTATGGACATTTATTTAAAAAAATGTTTATTAAGAATATTCAAAGAGAGATGAAAGCAATTTCTCGCTTGCTGAATGTAAAATACAGCAGCAAAATAACTTGTGGAGAATTTGAAAGGAGAGAGAGAATGTGCAATGGTGATCACATTGGTAAATTGATACACTGATGGGCTAAGATTCTAATGAATTGACAACCATTCGAAAAATGGAAATCACTTGAGCAAAGACGCATGTAGGCTAATGATTAACATTGACATGCTGTGTCATGTCTTATTATGTCTGTTCCTGTCCTTTCTCTTCACTCTGTCTCTCTCTGCTGGTCTTATTAGGTTACCTTCTCTTTCTCTCCTTCTCCAGCTGTTCCTCATCTACCCTAACTAGCTCATTCACCCTTTCCCCACCTGTTCCCTTTTTTCCCTCTGATTAGGTCTCTATTTCTCTCTCTGTTCCTGCTACTTTCGGTGTCAGATTCTCGTTTGTGTTTCTCATGCCAGAAGCAAGCTATCGTCTCGTTTGCTTCCACCTAGTCCTATCCTGTCGGAGTCTGCCTGGCAGGTGCATCCTGCACTCTACTAACTATCTTTTGTTTGCACCGTGTCCAGTTCATCATATGCTACGTGTGATCAGCTACCACCGTTCCTCTGTGACCCGCACCGACCCAGAGCGACCTGCAGCCTGTCGCCGCTACCCAGCTATTCATCAGAGGGACTTTATGTTTCATTTGTCACCCTCTCTGCGGGTATTCTATTGTGCCATTGACAACGTCGGAAGAGGATCTATGCCATTCCTGTTTTTTCATTAAAAGAACTCTGTTTCTGTTAAAACCGCTTTTGGGTCTTCACTCAAGTACATAACAGAAGAATCTGACCAAGAATGGACCCAGCGGCTCCGGACCCTTTTCACTCCGCCGTCGAGATCCAGGGAGCGATGCTAGGCAGACACGAGGAGGAATTGTCTGCTGCTCGACATGCCGTTGAGACCCTGGCCGTCCAAGTCTCCGACCTCACAAGACAGGTTCACCAACTCCACCTCGATCCACCGCCCACTTCCAGGGTTTCCGAGTCTCCGGAGCCCAGGATCAATAACCCGCCGTGTTACTCTGGGGAGCCCACTGAGTGCCGCTCATTCCTCACTCAGTGTGATGTGGTGTTCTCTCTCCAGCCCAACACTTACTCCAGGAGCACAGCCCGCATCGCCTACGTCATTTCTCTCCTTACCGGACGGGCGCGTGAGTGGGGCACGGCAATCTGGGAGGCGAGGGCTGAGTGTATTAACCAGTATCAGGACTTTAAGGAGGAGATGATACGGGTTTTTGACCGTTCTGTTTTTGGGGAGGAGGCTTCCAGGGCCCTGTCTTCCCTATGTCAGGGGAATCGATCCATAACGGATTATTCTATTGAGTTTCGCACTCTCGCTGCCTCTAGTGACTGGAACGAGCCGGCTTTGCTCGCTCGTTTTCTGGAGGGTCTCCTCGCCGAGGTTAAGGATGAGATTCTCTCCCGGGAGGTTCCTTCCAGTCTGGACTCCTTAATAGCTCTCGCTATTCGCATAGAGCGACGGTTTGATCTTCGTCGCCGAGCTCGTGGAAAGGAGTTCGCGTTCTCCGTTGCCCCCTCTCCGCATCACTGCCACCTGCCGCATCACTGCCACCCTCCTCCGCCGGCTCGGATGCTGAGCCTATGCAGCTGGGGGTATCCGCATCTCGGCCAAGGAGAAGGAACGGAGAATCACCAACCGCCTCTGTCTCTACTGCGGCTCCGCTGGTCATTTTGTCACCTCATGCCCAGTAAAAGCCAGAGCTCATCAGTAAGAGGAGGGCTACTGGTGAGCGCAACTACTCAGGTCTCTCCTTCAAGATCCTGCACTACCTTTCCGGTCCATCTCCGCTGGACCGGTTCATCTGCTTCCTGCAGTGCCTTGATAGAATCTGGGGCGGAGGGCTGTTTTATGGACGAGACCTGGGCTCGGGAACATGACATTCCTCTCAGACAGTTAAGGGATCCCACGGCCTTGTTCGCTTTAGATGGTAGTTCTCTCCCCAAGATTCAGCGTGAGACGCTGCCTTTAACCCTCACTGTCTCTGGTAATCATAGCGAAACCATTTCTTTTTTAATTTTTCGTTCACCTTTTACACCTGTTGTTTTGGGTCATCCCTGGCTAGTGCGCCATAACCCTTCTATTAATTGGTCTAGTAATACTATCCTATCCTGGAATGTTTCTTGTCATGTGACCTGTTTAATGTCTGCTATCCCTCCTGTTTCCTCTGTCTCTTCTTCACAGGAGGAGCCTGGTGATTTGACAGGGGTGCCGGAGGAGCATCACGATCTGCGCACGGTGTTCAGTCGTTCCAAGGCCACTTCTCTCCCTCCACACCGGTCGTATGACTGTAGTATTGATCTCCTTCCGGGAACTACTCCCCCGGGGTAGATTATACTCTCTGTCGGCTCCCGAACGTAAGGCTCTCGAGGATTATTTGTCTGTCGCTCGACGCCGGTACCATAGTCTCCTCCTCCTCTCCCGCCGGAGCGGGGTTTTTTTTTTGTTCAGAAGAAGGACGGGTCCCTGCGCCCATGCGTGGATTATCGAGGGCTGAATGACATAACAGTTAAGAATCGTTATCCGCTTCCTCTTATGTCTTCAGCCTTCGAGATCCTGCAGGGAGCCAGGTTTTTCACCAAATTGGACCTTCGTAACGCCTACCATCTCGTGCGCATCAGGGAGGGGGACGAGTGGAAGACGGCGTTTAACACTCCGTTAGGGCACTTTGAATACCGGGTTCTTCCTTTCGGCCTCGTTAACGCTCCAGCTGTCTTTCAGGCACTAGTTAACGACGTCCCTGAGAGACATGCTGAACATTTTTGTTTTCGTTTACATGGACGATATCCTGATTTTTTCACCGTCTCTCCCGATTCATGTTCAGCACGTGCGACGCGTCCTCCAGCGCCTTTTGGAGAACTGTCTTTATGTGAAGGCTGAGAAGTGCACTTTTCATGCCTCCTCTGTCCCTTTTCTCGGTTCCGTTATTTCCGCTGAGGGCATTAAGATGGATCCCGCTAAGGTCCAGGCTGTCATTGATTGGCCCGTTCCTAAGTCACGCGTCGAGCTGCAGCGCTTTCTTGGCTTCGCGAATTTCTATCGTTGTTTCATCCGTAATTTCGGTCAGGTGGCAGCTCCCCTCACAGCCCTTACTTCTGTTAAGACGTGCTTTAAGTGGTCCGTTTCCGCCCAGGGAGCTTTTTGATCTTCTCAAGAATCGTTTTACATCCGCACCTATTCTTGTTACACCTGACATCTCTAGACAGTTTGTTGTTGAGGTTGACGCGTCAGAGGTGGGCGTGGGAGCCATTCTTTCTCAGCGCTCCCTCTCTGACGGCAAGGTCCATCCTTGCGCGTTTTTCTCTCATCGCTTATCGCCGTCAGAACGTAATTATGATGTTGGTAATCGCGAACTGCTCGCCATCCGCTTAGCCCTAGGCGAATGGCGACAGTGGTTGGAGGGGGCGACCGTTCCTTTTGTCGTTTGGACTGACCATAGGAACCTTGAGTACATCCGTTCAGCCAAACGACTTAATGCGCGTCAGGCTCGTTGGGCTCTGTTTTTCGCTCGTTTCGAGTTTATTTCTTATCGTCCGGGCTCAAAAAACACCAAGCCTGATGCTTTATCTCGTCTCTTCAGTTCTTCTGAGGTCTCCACCGACCCCGAGGGGATTCTCCCTGAGGGGCGTGTTGTCGGGTTGACTGTCTGGGGAATTGAGAGGCAGGTAAAGCAAGCACTCGCTCACACTCCGTCGCCGCGAGCTTGTCCTAGGAACCTTCTGTTCGTTCCCGTTCCTACTCGTCCGGCCGTTCTTCAGTGGGCCCACTCTGCCAAGTTAGCCGGCCACCCCGGCGTTCGGGTACGCTCGCTTCCATTCGCCAGCGTTTCTGGTGGCCCACTCGGGAACGTGACGCGTCGATTTGTCGCTGCTTGTTCGGTCTGCGCGCAGACTAAATCTGGGAACTCTCCTCCTGCCGGCCGTCTCAGACCGCTTCCCATTCCCTCTCGACCGTGGTCTCACATCGCTTTAGATTTTATCACCGGACTGCCTTCATCAGCGGGAAGACAGTTATTCTTACGGTTGTCGATAGATTCTCTAAGGCGGCTCATTTCATTCCTCTCGCTAAGCTCCCTTCTGCTAAGGAGACGGCTCAGATCATTATCGAGAATGTTTTCCGAATTCATGGCCTTCCGTCAGACGTCGTTTCGGACAGAGGCCCGCAGTTCACGTCTCAATTTTGGAGGGAGTTTTGCCGTTTGATTGGGGCTTCCGTCAGTCTCTCGTCCGGCTTTCATCCCCAGTCTAACGGTCCGCGAACGGGCCAATCAGACTGTTGGTCGCATCTTACGCAGTCTTTCTTTTCGTAACCCTGCGTCTTGGTCAGAACAGCTCCCCTGGGCAGAGTACGCCCACAACTCGCTTCCATCGTCTGCTACCGGTCTATCCCCTTTTCAGAGTAGCCTCGGGTACCAGCCTCCGCTGTTCTCATCTCAGCTCGCCGAGTCCTGCGTCCCCTCCGCTCAGGCTTTTGTCCAGCGTTGCGAGCGCACCTGGAAGGGGGTCAGGTCGGCACTTTGCCGTAATAGGGCGCAGACTGTGAGGGCCGCTAATAAGCGTAGGACCAAGAGTCCTAGATATTGTTGCGGTCAGAGAGTATGGCTCTCCACTCAGAACCTTCCCCTTAAGACAGCTTCTCGCAAGTTGACCCCGCGGTTCATTGGTCCGTTCCGTATTTCTCAAGTCATTAATCCTGTCGCAGTGCGACTTCTTCTCCCGCTATCTTCGTCGCGTTCACCCGGTCTTCCATGTCTCCTGTGTTAAGCCCGTTCTTCGCGCCCCGCTCGTCCCTCCCCCCCATCCTTGTCGAGGCGCACCTATCTACAGGGTTCGTAAGATTTTGGACATGCGTCCTCGGGGCCGTGGTCATCAGTACCTAGTGGATTGGGAGGGGTACGGTCCTGAGGAGAGGAGTTGGGTTCCCTCTCGGGACGTGCTGGACCGTTCGCTGATCGATGATTTCCTCCGTTGCCGCCAGGTTTCCTCCTCGAGTGCGCCAGGAGGCGCTCGGTGAGTGGGGGGGGGGTACTGTCATGTCTTATTATGTCTGTTCCTGTCCTTTCTCTTCACTCTGTCTCTCTCTGCTGGTCTTATTAGGTTACCTTCTCTTTCTCTCCTTCTCCAGCTGTTCCTCATCTACCCTAACTAGCTCATTCACCCTTTCCCCACCTGTTCCCTTTTTTCCCTCTGATTAGGTCTCTATTTCCCTCTCTGTTCCTGCTACTTTCGGTGTCTGATTCTCGTTTGTGTTTCTCATGCCAGAAGCAAGCTATCGTCTCGTTTGCTTCCACCTAGTCCTATCCTGTCGGAGTCTGCCTGGCAGGTGCATCCTGCACTCTACTAACTATCTTTTGTTTGCACCGTGTCCAGTTCATCATATGCTACGTGTGATCAGCTACCACCGTTCCTCTGTGACCCGCACCGACCCAGAGCGACCTGCAGCCTGTCGCCGCTACCCAGCTATTCATCAGAGGGACTTTACGTTTCATTTGTCACCCTCTCTGCGGGTATTCTATTGTGCCATTGACAACGTCGGAAGAGGATCTATGCCATTCCTGTTTTTTCATTAAAAGAACTCTGTTTCTGTT